>NC_088422.1:79852246-80092246 GCF_034236695.1 Oncorhynchus nerka
AGCCTCCTCCCTTCTCCGTCTCTAGCTCTCTGTCTTGCAATAGATTATCCATTATATTGACCAGATACTCAAGTGGTCGATCTAACAATGAAAATAAATGTCTTCAAAAATAGAAGGCAGTCGGGAGGAGGCAAGATCAGGTGGGACCATTCTAGCCAATGAGAGGGCAGATACGTGTGTAAACAACAGACAAAACTCCGATAAAGTGTTTCTCAAAGATGCCGAGATGTCACATGTCCTACTAATATCATTAAACTGGTATGCCGAGATGTCACATGTCCTACTAATATCATTAAACTGGTAAGAACCTAAGCATTACCAAACTTCTATCAGATCAAATAAGCCACATCTAATACATTTTTATTTATCTTGGCAAGTCAGTTAAAAACAAATTCTTATTTACAATAACAGCCCGTAAATAAGCCATTACATTTTTAGTTAAACTAAATTCAACACTCATTGACCTCCATACAAAAACTCCTCTCTTGGTGAGCGATATATTTTTTTTTAAATGTACCGCCACCTGCTGGAGAAGACTGGTTTTAGACCCAGTTATCCCCCTCACTTCTTCCTCTCTGGTCTCGCTCTCTTTCTCAGTCACTGCCACCTCTCTCTCTCTCTCTCTCTCTCAGTCACTGCCACCTCTCTCTCTCTCTCAATCCCTCCATCCCTCTCCACTCCCCCCCCCCCCCCTCTATGGCTGGCTCAGAAAACAGATAAACATAGATACAGTGGGGCAAAAAAGTGTTTAGTCAGCCAACAATTGTGCAAGTTCTCCCACTTAAAAAGATGAGAGAGGCCTGTAATGTTCATCATAGGTACACTTCAACTATGATAGACAAAATGAGAAAAAAAAATTGCCGCTTTGATGACTTCTGATTGGCTAACAACAACAGCAAGCTATACGTGCCACTCTCGTTAAAAGTCCTCAGCCGAGACATACCGTATGGACTAGTAAACGGAAGGTTGCAAGTTCAAACCCCCGAGCTGACAGGGTACAAAATCTGTCGTTCTGCCCCTGAACAGGCAGTTAACCCACTGTTCCTAGGCCGTCATTGAAAATAAGAATGCTGCTCTGACAGCTGATGCTTAAAGTTAGTGAGGGAGATATGAGTCTCCAGCTTCAGTGATTTTTGCAATTCGTTCCAGTCATTGACAGCAGAGAACTTAAAGGAAAGGCAGCCAAAGGAGGAATTGGCTTATGGGGTGACCAGTGAAATATACCTGCTGGAGCGAGTGCAATGGGTGGGTGCTGCTATGGTGACCAGTGAGCTGAGATAAGGCGGGGCTTTACCTAGCAAAGACTTATAGATGACCTGGAGCCAGTGGGTTTGGCAATGAATATGAAGCGAGGGCAATGTCTGTTATATGTCAGTATTGTACAGGCCTATGTCTGTACTGTATGTCTGTTCTCTCGTATCTGAAGATGGAGATAGAGGAGACAGAGGAACCCTCCATCAGATAAAGTTTAGAGGTTTGGTGTAAAGTGCTCTAAATACCATACATAGCCTGAGGTCTTCTCTCTGTGTGTGCTCCTGATCAGTCCTCCCTCATTCCCTCTGTCATGCACATTATCTCTCACCTTGTCTTCCTCCACCCCTCTCCCCTCCCTGTACTCCCTCACACAGTAACAGGAACAGAAGCTCTCTAGCTCTATCTTATTCGCTCCAAAACACGGCAACGCTCACACGAGCAGACACGCAGTAAGTCGATTCCTTCTCACACAACACCAACTACTCTGAAAGAGGTACTCACACATACACAGGCACACAGAGCTAACTACAGTGCCCTCCGTAATTATTGGGACAGGGAAGCATTTTTTATTATTTTGGTTCTATACTGCAACAGTTTGGATTTGTAATCAAACAATGACTATGAGGTGAAAGTGCAGACTGTCAGCTTTAATTTAAGGGTATTTTCATCCATATCAGGCAAACAGTTTAGAAATTACAGGCAAAAAAAGTTTTACCCCCTTTTCTCACCAATTTCATGGTATCCAATTGTTAGTAGATACTATCTTGTCTCATCGCTACAACTCCCGTACGGGCTCAGGAGAGACGAAGGTCGAAAGCCATGCGTCCTCCGAATCACAACCCAACCAAGCTGCACTGCTTCTTAACTTCTTCGAGATAGGGGGCGCTCTTTTAATTTTTGGATAAAAAACGTTCCCGTTTTAAAAAATATATTTTGTCAAATCAAAAAATCAAATCAAATTTTATTTGTCACATACACATGGTTAGCAGATGTTAATGCGAGTGTAGCGAAATGCTTGTGCTTCTAGTTCCGACAATGCAGTGATAACCAACAAGTAATCTAACTAACAATTCCAAAACTACTGTCTTATACACAGTGTAAGGGGATAAGGAATATGTACATAAGGATATATGAATGAGTGATGGTACAGAGCAGCATACAGTAGATGGTATCGAGTACAGTATATACATATGAGATGAGTATGTAGACAAAGTAAACAAAGTGGCATAGTTAAAGTGGCTAGTGACATAAGAATGCAGTCGATGATCTAGAGTACAGTATATACATATGCATATGAGATGAATAATGTAGGGTAAGTAACATTATATAAGGTAGCATTGTTTAAAGTGGCTAGTGATATATTTACATCATTTCCCATTATTAAAGTGGCTGGAGTTGGGTCAGTGTCAATGACAGTGTGTTGGCAGCAGCCACTCAATGTTAGTGGTGGCTGTTTAACAGTCTGATGGCCTTGAGATAGAAGCTGTTTTTCAGTCTCTCGGTCCCAGCTTTGATGCACCTGTACTGACCTCGCCTTCTGGATGATAGCGGGGTGAACAGGCAGTGGTTCGGGTGGTTGATGTCTTTGATGATCTTTATGGCCTTCCTGTAACATCGGGTGGTGTAGGTGTCCTGGAGGGCAGGTAGTTTGCCCCCGGTGATGCGTTGTGCAGACCTCACTACCATCTGGAGAGCCTTACGGTTGAGGGCGGAGCAGTTGCCGTACCAGGCGGTGATACAGCCCGCCAGGATGCTCTCGATTGTGCATCTGTAGAAGTTTGTGAGTGCTTTTGGTGACAAGCCGAATTTCTTCAGCCTCCTGAGGTTGAAGAGGCGCTGCTGCGCCTTCTTCACGACGCTGTCAGTGTGAGTGGACCAATTCAGTTTGTCTGTGATGTGTATGCCGAGGAACTTAAAACTTGCTACCCTCTCCACTACTGATCCATCGATGTGGATAGGGGGGTGTTCCCTCTGCTGTTTCCTGAAGTCCACAATCATCTCCTTAGTTTTGTTGACGTTGAGTGTGAGGTTATTTTCCTGACACCACACTCCGAGGGCCCTCACCTCCTCCCTGTAGGCTGTCTCGTCGTTGTTGGTAATCAAGCCTACCACTGTTGTGTCGTCCGCAAACTTGATGATTGAGTTGGAGGCGTGCATGGCCACGCAGTCGTGGGTGAACAGGGAGTACAGGAGAGGGCTCAGAACGCACCCTTGTGGGGCCCCCGTGTTGAGGATCAGCGGGGAGGAGATGTTGTTGCCTACCCTCACCACCTGGGGGCGGCCCGTCAGGAAGTCCAGAACCCAGTTGCACAGGGCGGGGTCGAGACCCAGGGTCTCGAGCTTGATGACGAGCTTGGAGGGTACTATGGTGTTGAATGCCGAGCTGTAGTCGATGAACAGCATTCTCACATATGTCACGAAAAGATGCTCGACTATGCATGTAATTGACAGCTTTGGAAAGAAAAAACTCTGACGTTTCCAAAGCGGCAAAGATATTATCTGTGAGTGCCACAGAACTAATGCTACAGGCGAAACCAAGATGAAGTTTCATACAGGAAATGCCCCAGATTCTGAAGGCGCTGTGTTCCAATGTCTCCTTATATGGCTGTGAATGCGCCAGGAATGAGCCTGCCCTTTGTGTCGTTTCTCCAAGGTGTCTGCAGCATTGTGACGTATTTGTAGGCATATCATTGGAAGATTGACCATAAGAGACTACATTTACCAGGTGTCCGCCCGGTGTCGAAATTATTGCGTAATCTTTAGGTCCATGCGCCGTTCCATTTCTTCAGAAGAGAAAGTCAACTACCACGAATGATTTATCGTCGATAGATATGTGAAAAACACCTTGAGGATTGATTCTAAACATCGGTTTGCCATGTTTCTGTCAATATTATGGAGTTAATTTGGAAAAAAGTTTGCATTTAATGACTTAATTTTCGGGGGTTTTCTTACCCAAACGTGATGAAGAAAACGGAGCGATTTGTCAACACAAATAATATTTTTGTAAAAACTGAACATTTGCTATCTAACTGAGAGTCTCCTCATTGAAAACATCTGAAGTTTTTCAAAGGTAAATTATTTTATTTGAATGTTTTTCTGTTTTTTGTGAAAATGTTGCATGCTGAATGCTAACGCTAAATGCTACGCTAAATGCTACGCTAGCTATCAATACTGTTACACAAATGCTTGTTTTGCTATGGTTGAGAAGCATATTTTGAAAATCTGAGATGACAGTGTTGTTAACAAAAATCTAAGCTTGAGAGCTAGCATATTGATTTAATTTCATTTGCGATTTTCATGAATAGTTAATGTTGCGTTATGGTAATGAGCTTGAGGCTGTATTCACGATCCCGGATCCGGGATGGCTCGTCGCAACAGGTTAACACAGCGCGCATCCAACCCGGCAGCCAGCCGCACCAATGTGTCGGAGGAAACACTGTGCACCTGGCGACCTGGTTAGCGCCCACTGCTCCCGCCCCGCCACAGGAGTCGCTAGTGCGCGATGAGACAGGTATATCCCTCCCGGCCAAACCCTCCCTAACCCGGAAGACGCTAGGCCAATTGTGTGTCGCCCCATGGACCTCCCGGTCGCGGCCGGCTGCGACAGAGCCTGGGCTCAAACCCAGAGTCTCTGGTGGCACAGCTAGCACTGTAGACCACACGGGAGGGCCCAGAAATGACAGCATTTTTGTACATAGTCCCCCCATTTTAGGGGACTAAAAGTATTGGTAAAAATTAACATATGTGTATTAAAGTTAAGTATTTGGTCCCCTATTCATAGCACGCAATAACTACATCAAGCTTGTGACTCTAGACACTTGTTGGATGCATTTGGTGTTTGTTTTGGTTGTGTTTCTGATTATTTTGTGCTCATTAGAAATGGAATGGTAAATAATGTATTGTGTCATTTTGGAGTCACTTTAATTGTAAATTAAGAATAGAATATGTTTCTAAATACTTCTAAATTAATATGGCTGCTACCATGATTATGGATAATCCTGAATGAATCGTGAATAATGAAATTAATAATGGAAAGTTACAGAAAAATGCTAACCTCCCGTTATTATAATGGTGAGAGGTTCTTATGTTGGGGGTATGATATTTGTGAGTCTAACTTTCTCACTTTAATACACATAAGTGAATTTGTCTCAATACTTTTGGTCACCTAAAATGGGGGGACTATTACAAAAAGTGCTGTAATTTCTAAACGTTCCACCTAATATGGATGAAAATACCTTCAAATTAAAGCTGACAGTCTGCACTTCAACCTCGTTGTCATTGTTCGATGTCAAATCCAAACTTTTGGAGTATAGAGCCAAAGAAGAAATGCTTCACTGTCCTAATAATTACAGAGGGTACTGTATGTGCTGTGACAGTGCTAGCCTGTCTCTAGTTAAGCGATAGAAGACTCCTTCTGGGCCTATGCTCCAATACAGTATAGTGGAACCAGGAAAACCAGCCAGCCAGTCCTCCAGCCAGTCATTCAACCAGCCAGGCAGGCATTCATCCTGCCTAGTGCTTACAGCCATTACCACAGCCTTGCCTGTCTCAGTCACACTAAGCTGGCCTCGGCCTCACACACTAGTTCTCGGCCACACGTCAGGCTAGGTCTAGGATAGGACACACACTATGCTAGGTATAGGATACACTATCCCCTCTGGACATTTCCCACTAAATCAGGACTGATATTGGCTGTGATGGTTTAGATGGAGACAAAGGGAGAGAGAGCGTGCTAGAGAGAAGGCACGAAACATACACACACAACCACAGAGCACACACAGTTATCTATACAAATAACCATGCATTTATGTGTACACACACACACACACACACACACACACACACACACACACACACACACACACTGTGGTCTGTAGGAGGCTGAACATTTCTCCCACTGTCTGTCAATACTAGAGCTTTCATGGTCTCCTTGAACATGTTGTGTTGTTGTAGGGACTAAAGCTATGTTTCTCACTTTACTCCTCCGGATGATATTACACTTCCATAATCCTATCCACAATGACACTTTGGGGTTGCCTGGCAACCCGCCCCAGGGAGTATAGTTGGCAGCGTGGGCGGTGGATGTGACATCACTTCCTATGAGTGGCAATGGAGCAAATGCTCTACTCTGCTATGCAATGAGCAGCTGAGGAGAATGTGAAACGGCAACAAGACCGCTCTAATATTAACCAGTCCATGAAATATGGACACAACAGAATGTTCTCCCACACGGGCAGGACTGAAATAGAGAAATCCGGCAGTTTCATCTCCTATTATCAAACAATAGGCCATACTATATTCTCTCCTATAGACATGTTGGTTGTTTAGCAACAAAACCAACGGTTGCGCAACAATGGTGCAAATCAGACAGGGTTGGCTTAGATTGTTGACAACACGTAACTACATTTCATTTCCAATGTTTATTGAAAACATTTAAAAAATTGCACAAAGAGCACGTGTTGTCTCTCAAATACATTGTTACAGATGTGTGTTAGCTAGCTAGCTAGCTCATTTTAGCAGCGCATAAAATCAGTCAAAACAAGACATGGTATCAAGAACAAGATGAAACTAGCTGAAACGAGTCATCAACGAATCCCCACATGGCAGTTTATTTTCATTGTTGCTAGCTATCTAGCCTAGAGGTCGACCGATTAATTAGGGCCGATTTCAAGTTTTACATAACAATCGGAAATCGGTATTTTTGGACACCAATTAGGCCGATTTTTATTTAATTATTCCCCCCCTTATTTAATCTTTATTTAACTAGGCAAGTCAATTAAGAACACATTCTTATTTGCAATGATGGCCTAGGAACGGTGGGTTAACCTCTTGAAACTCTGGGGGCAGTATTTCATTTTTGGATGAAAAACGTTCCCGTTTTAAACAAGATATTTTGTCTCGAAAAGATGCTCGACTATGCATATAATTGACAGCTTTGGAAAGAAAACACTCTGACGTTTCCAAAACTGCAAAGATATTATCTGTGAGTGCCACAGAACTGATGCTACAGGCGAAACCAAGATGAAATTTCAAACAGGAAATGCCCCAGATTTTGGAGGCGCTGTGTTCCAATGTCTCCTTATATGGCTGTGAATGCGCAAGGTATGAGCCTACACTTTCTGTCGTTTCCCCAAGGTGTCTGCAGCATTGTGACGTATTTGTAGGCATATCATTGGAAGATTGACCATAAGAGACTACATTTACCATGTGTCCGCTTGGTGTCCTCCGTCGAAATTATTGCGTAATCTCCAGCTGCATGCATTTTTCCATTTGGTTCAGAGGAGAAACCAAACTGCCACGAATGATTGATCATCGAATAGATATGTGAAAAACACCTTGAGGATTGATTCTAAACAACGTTTGCCATGTTTCTGTCGATATTATGGAGTTCATTTGGAAAAAAGTTCAGCGTTGTAATGACTGAATTTTCGGGGGTTTTTCTTAGCCAAACGTGATGAACAAAACGGAGCGATTTCTCCTACACAAATAATCTTTTTGGAAAAACTGAACATTTGCTATCTAACTGAGAGTCTCCTCATTGAAAACATCCGAAGTTCTTCAAAGGTAAATGTCAAAGGTAAATGATTTTATTTGAATGCTTTTCTTGTTTTTGTGAAAATGTTGCCTGCTGAATGCTAGGCTTAATGCTATGCTAGCTATCATTACTCTTATACAAATGCTTGTGTAGCTATGGTTGAAAAGCATATTTTGAAAATCTGAGATGACAGTGTTGTTAACAAAAGGCTAAGCTTGTGAGCCAATATATTTATTTCATTTCATTTGCAATTTTCATTAATAGTTAACGTTGCGTTATGGTAATGAGCTTGAGGCTATAATTACGCTCCCGGATACGTGATTGCTCGTCGCAAGAGGTTAACTGCCTTGTCAGCTCGGGGGTCAAGCTCGGGGAGCTCGGGGAGATTTTTACCTTGTCAGCTCGGGGAGTCAATCTTGCAACCTTACAGTTAACTCGTCCAACACTCTAACCACCTGATTACATTGCCTGCCTGTTACGCAAATGCAGTAAGCCAAGGTAAGTTGCTAGCTAGCATTAAACTTATCTTATAAAAAACAATCAATCAATCAATCATAGTCACTAGTTAACTACGCGAATGCAGTAAGCCAAGGTAAGTTGCTAGCTAGCATTAAACTTATCTTATAAAAAACAATCAATCAATCAATCATAGTCACTAGTTAACTACACATGGTTGATGATATTACTAGTTTATCTAGCATGCCCTAGTTGCATACAATCGATGCGGTGCGTATTCCCGAAAAAGGACTGTCGTTGCTCCAATGTGTACCTAACCATAAACATCAATGCCTTTCTTAAAATCAATACACAGAAGTATATATTTTTAAACCTGCAGATTTTGCTAAAAGAAATCCAGGTTATATTAACCAGGAGAAATTGTGTCACTTCTCTTGCGTTCATTGCACGCAGAGTCCGTGTATATGCAACAGTTTGGGCCGCCTAATTTGCCAGAATTTTATGTAATTATGACATAACATTGAATAGTAGTCAAAGGTATATGAAATACAAATGGTATAGAGAGAAATAGTCCTATAATTCCTATAATAACTACAACCTAAAACATCTTACCTGGGAATTTTGAAGACTCATGTTAAAAGGAACCACCAGCTTTCATATGTTCTCATGTTCTGAGCAAGGAACTTAAATGTTAGCTTTCTTACATGGCACATATTGCACTTTTACTTTCTTCTCCAACACTCTGTTTTTGCATTATTTAACTTCTTGACGTACCCATCCCGTTAGCGGGATCATTTTCATCAACACCCGCTGAATTGCAGCCGCCAAATTCAAATTAAATTACTAAAAATATTTCATTTTCATTAAATAACAAGTGCAATATAGCAAAACAAAGCTTAGCTTGTTGTTAATCCACCTGGCGTGTCAGATTTCAATACAGCTTTTCGGCGAAAGCATAACAAGCGTTTATGTAAGAACACCTCTCTCAGTAGACAAAATATTACAAACACCTAGCAGCCAAGTAGATTGGTCACGAAAGTCAGAAAAGCAATAGATTAAATCGCTTACATTTGATGATCTTCGGATGTTTACACTCACGAGACTCCCAGTTACACAATAAATGTTCCTTTTGTTCCAAAAATATTATTTTTATTGGTGCGTTATGTTCAGATATCCACAGGCTCGAGCGGTCACGACATCGCAGAAGAAATTTCCAAATAGTATCCGTAATGTCCACAGACACATGTTAAACGTTTTTTATAATCAATCCTCAGGTTGTTTTTAAAATATATAATCGATAATATATCAACCGGGACTGTCGCTTTTTCAATAGGAGAGGGAGAGACAATGGCTGCCCCACTCTGTTGCGCAAGCAAAACTCTGCGAACACCCAGCTATCCACTGACGCAATGTTATCTTTCTCGCTTGTTTTTCAAAATAAAAGCCTGAAACTATGTCTAAAGACTGTTGACACCTTGAGGAAGCCATATGAAAAGGAATCTGGTTGATATCCCTTTAAATGGAGGCAAGGCATCCAATGGAACAGAGAGCTTTCAGGAAAAACAGGACTTCCTGGTTTGATTTTCCTCAGGTTTTCGCCTGCAATACCAGTTCTGTTTTACTCACAGACAATATTTTGACCGTTTTGGAAACCTTAGAGTGTTTTCTATCCTAATCTGACAATTATATGCATATTCTAGTTTCTGGGCCTGAGAAAAAGGCAGTTTCAAATGGGTACATTTTTTTGCCAAAAACTAAAATCCTACCCCCTACACTCAAGAAGTTAAACCAAATTGAACGTTTCATTATTTATTTGAGGCTAAATTGATTTTATTGATGTATTATATTAAGTTAAAATAAGTGTTCGTTCAGTATTGTTGTAATTGTCATTATTTGTCATCCACGAACGATATATCATCGAAGAGATATGTGAAAAACACCTTGAGGATTGATTCTAAACAATGTTTGCCATGTTTCAGTCGATATTATGGAGTTAATTTGGAAAAAAGTTTGGCGTTTTGATGACTGAATTTTCGGGTTTTTTTGGTAGCCAAAAGTGATGAACAAAATGGAGCGATTTCTCCTACACAAAGAATCTTTTTGGAAACACTGAACATTTGCTATCTAACTGAGAGTCTCCTCATTGAAAACATCCGAAGTTCTTCAAAGGTAAATGATTTTATTTGAATGCTTTTCTTGTTTTTGTGAAAATGTTGCCCGCTAAATGCTACGCTAGCTATCAATACTGTTACACAAATGCTTGTTTTGCTATGGTTGAAAAGCATATTTTGAAAATCTGAGATGACAGTGTTGTTAACAAAAGGCTAAGCTTGAGAGCTAGCATATTTATTTCATTTAATTTGCGATTTTCATGAATAGTTAACGTTGCGTTATGGTAATGAGCTTGAGGCTGTATTCACGATCCCGGATCCGGGATGGCTAGTATCAAAACCAGATGCCACCATTTTCTTTTTTCTTTATGGATAGCAAGGGGCACACTCCACACATAATTTACAAACAAAGCATTTGTGTTTAGTGAGTCCTCCAGATCAGAGGCAGTAGATGACCAGGGATGTTCTCTTGACAAGTGCGTGAATTGGACCATTTTACTGTCTTGCTAAGCATTCAAAATGTAACGAGTACTTTTAGCTGTCAGCGAAAATGTTTAGAGTAAAAAGTACAGTATTTTCTTTAGGAATGTAGTGAAGTAAAAGTAAAAGTAGTCAAAAATAAAAAATAAGTACAGATACCAAAAAAAACGACTTAAGTAAAAATACTTTTAAGTACTACTTAAGTACTTTACACCACTGCTCAATTAAGATAATTCCCACACTGCCACGTAGGGCTGCACGATATGGGCAAATAATCTAGGACTTATTTTTAACCAAATGTTGCAATTGCGATTTGACTTGTGAATTAGAGCAAAACTGTTGGAATCATGGAAATATAATGACTATTCTAAATCTATAGTTAGAATAAAATAGTGGGAACTTTGAATACAGTGTTGTTTGATATGACAACAAATTAAAATGTCAGGGAGGAGTTATTGTGACAGAGTAGGAACTAAAGTGTTGATATGTGTTTCCTAGGGGACCCTATAAGCTTTGGCTACATTGCGTGTTCTCTCTTACGCTACTTCATGTAGCTAACATATTCTTGCATTGCATATCCCTCTGATTTAATGACTTCCGGCGCCAAAAGAGATGGCCGCCTCGCTTCGCGTTCCTAGGAAACTATGCAGTATTTTGTTTTTTTTACCCCAGGTAATCTTAGGTTTTATTACATAAGGTCGGGAGGAACTATTGGAAATAAGAGCAACGTCAACTCCCCATCATTACGACCAGGAATACGACTTTTCCGATCCTCTGTTTTGCCCACCACTCAAGGCAATGGATCGGATCCCAGCCGGCGAAACAAAACAACGACGCCGTAAAAGAGGCAGAAGAAGCGGTCTTCTGGTCAGGCTCCGGAGACAGGCATATTGCACTTTGCTCCCGAGCATACTACTCGCCAATGTCCAGTCTCTTGACAACAAGGTAGATGAAATCCGAGCAAGGGTAGCATTCCAGAGAGACATAAGAGACTAACATTTTTTTGCTTCACGGAAACATGTCTCACTCGAGACATGCTATCGGAGTCAGTACTGCCAGCTGTATTCTTCACGTATCGCACCAACAGAAACAAGCATCATTCTGGTAAGAAGAAGGGCAGGGGGTATACCTTATGATTAACGAGACGTGGTGTGATCATAACAACATACGGGAACTCAAGTCCTTTGGTTCACCTGACTGAATTCCTCACAATCAAATGTCGACCGCATTATCTACCAAGAGAATTCTCTTTGATTATAATCACAGCCACATATGGGGAGATACATCGATGGCCCTGAACAAACTTCATTTGACTCTAAGTAAACTGGAAACCACATATCCTGAGGCTGCATTCATTGTACCTGGGGATTTTAACAAGGCCAATCTGAAAACAACACTCCCTATCAGCATATCGATTGTGCAACCAGGGCTGGTAAAACCCTGGATCATTTTTATTCTAACTTCCGCGATGGATATAAGGCCCTCCCCCGCCCTCCCTTCAGAAAAGCTGACCACGACTCTATTTTGTTGCTTCCAGCCTATAGACAGAGACTCCCGCGCTCAGGTCTGTTCAACGCTGGTCTGACCAATCTGATTCCACCCTTCAAGATTGCTTCGATCACGTGGACTGGGATATGTTAAGCATTGTGTCAAACAACAACATTGACGAATACGCTGATTCGGTGAGCGAGTTTATTAGCAAGTGCATCGGCGATGTCGTACCCACAGTAACTATTAAAACATTCCCAAACTAGAAACCGTGGATTGATGGCAGCATTCACGCGAAAGCGCGAACCACTGCTTTTAATCAGGGCAAGGTGACCAGAAACATAACCGTATACAAACAGTGTAGCTATTCCCTCCGCAAGGCAATCAAACAAGCTAAGCGTCAGTATAGAGACAAAGTAGAGTCGCAATTCAACGGCTCAGACACAAGAGGTATGTGGCAGGGTCTACAGTCAATCACGGAATATAAAAAGAAAACCAGCCCCGTCTAGGACCAGGATGTCTTGCTCCCAGACAGACTAAACAACTTCTTTGCCCGCTTTGAGGACAATACAGTGCCACTGACACGGCCCACTACGAAAACCTGCGGACTCTCCTTCACTGTGGCCGACGTGAGGCCGACGTGAGTAAAACATTTAAACGTGTTAGCCCTCACAAGGCTGCAGGTTCAGACGGTATCCCCAGCAGCGTCCTCAGTGCATGCGCAGACCAGCTGGCTGGTGTGTTTACGGATTTATTCAATCAATCCTTATCCCAGTCTGCTGTCCCCACATGCTTCAAGAGGGCCACCATTGTTCCTGTTCCCAAGAAAGCTAAGGTAACTGAGCTAAACGACAGCGTCGTGAAGAAGGCTCAGCAGTGCCTCTTCAACCTCAGGAGGCTGAAGAAATTCAGCTTGTCACCAAAAGCACTCACAAACTTTTACAGATGCACAATCGAGAGCATCCTGTCGGGCTGTATCACCGTCTGGTATGGCAACTGCTCCGCCCACAACGGTAAGGCTCTCCAGAGGGTAGTGAGGTCTGCACAACGCGTCACCGTGGGCAAACTACCTACCCTCCAGGACACCTACACCACCCGATGTCACAGGAAGGTCATAAAGATCATCAAGGACAACAAAACAACCACCTGAGTCACTGCCTGTTCACCCCGCTATCATCCAGAAGGCGAGGTCAGTACAGGTGCATCAAAGCAGGGACCGAGACTGAAAAACAGCTTCCATCACAAGGCCATCAGACTGATAAACAGCCACCACTAACATTGAATGGCTGCTGCCAAAATACTGACTCAACTCCAGCCACTTTAACAATGGAAAAATTTATAGAAAAATGTATCACTAGCCACTTTAAACAATGCCACTTCATATAATGTTTACATACCCTACATTACTCATCTCATATGTATATACTGTACTCTATATCATCTACTGCATCTTGCCATCTTGATGTAATACATGTATCACTAGCCACTTTAAATAATGCCACTTTTATATGTTTACATACCCTACATTACTCATCTCATATGTATATACTGTACTCGATACCATCTACTGCATCTTGCCTATGCCGTTTTGTACCATCACTCATTCATATATTTTTATGTACATATTCTTTATTCCTTTACACTTGTGTGTATAATGTAGTTGTTGTGAAATTGTTAGGTTAGATTACTCGTTGGTTATTTACTGCATTGTCGGAACTAGACGCACAAGCATTTTGCTACACTCACATCTGCTAACCATGTGTATGTGACAAATAAAATGTGATTTGATTTGATTTAGAAGACACTGTTGCACAAACAACATGCTGATTTAGCTCTACATTATCACTGGTATTATTAGGCTGTATTAGCTAGCTACGTTTGCGCTTACTCAGTACGTTTATTAGCTAGCTAGCATTTAGCATTATTGGCTAACAATTAGCATCTCACAAGATTTAGGGCAACTTGCTAAGAAAAGACAAACTTAGCTGTTTGCTTATGTAAGAAACACAAACTAATAGTGCCATTATAGATCGCTGGTGGATTTATATTAAGAAGCAAAGTGAAACATCATTGTTGTCATCAACATTGTTGCATGTGCTGCATTGACCATGCCGAAGGAACGCAAGTATCTCGTGGTTGAGGAACATCAAATGCGCTCCTTGAGTGACAGGGGGCGTGGCTAGGTCTGTGTGGAAAGTGCCACAGAGAGAAAGAGCGGAGAGAGATGACTCAAGTAGCAAAGTAAACTATAAAAATTGACATTACACATGGCGTATCACATTTAACAAACCAACTATTCAAATACCGGTAAAAACCCAAACCGGTCCCTGCATCAATACCGGTATATCATGAAATACGGTATTCTGCCCAGCCCTAGGAGGAAGCATCCTACGGGTTGGCAGCTGTGATGTGCGTCATTGTTGTTGGAATGTGTACGGAGGTTTAGCAAGCCCTTCGAGGGTAAAACAGAGAGCATGATGGGAGGACGAGGAGGAACGGAGGAGGCGTGACGCAGATACACATGTGGAGGACATCCAACATCACACAGGCTTTACAGCCTCAGAACGCAACCAAGACCACAGACTGGCTTTATACATTCCCACCCACAGTTTACTACTAATACCACCACTACAGACGTTTCATAGGTATTACAGTTGATACATACACAGGGACGCACCAACACACGCACATAGAGTAAATAACAGACCAATAGCACTATTACTGAAACCACACAGGCACCGATCAGGCACCCAATACTTAACTACAGCGGTGCCGTCTCTCATCTTCTTTCTCTCTACATGTCCTTCTCCTCTCAAGTCCAGCTGTCCCCTCTATGGTAGGTGAGTTTGGCCTTCACTCCAGCAGACAGGCTAGATAGTCTGATGGAGTGTTACAGTGATTCCCAGAGAGAGCTGTACTTCTAGTTCTGGCAGTGGCCCCGTTTGGCTCCCATGAGCAGATCCTCATCCTGCCTGGTGCCTAATAACCCAGCATTCTCCTCTCCATGCTCAGCCCCCCAGCACTGCCCTGTCCTAGTTGGCACACCACCCACCATTCTGTGTGTTTGGAGGGAGAACAGTGTGACAGCATTTTGTAGGCCGAGGGCACACTGACGTGTTCCAGGGTCCCCCGTGAGGAATGAGAACTTGGGACAGACCAGCCTACACAAGGTGCCAGTGTTACCCCCAAGTTCACTGTAGCCAGGGCCGTACCTACATAACAAGACACAGAGGTCCTCAACATGTAAAGTGTTGGTCCCATGTTTCATGGGATGAAATAAAAGATCCCAGAAAGGTTCCATACGCACAAAAAGCTTATTTCTCTCAAATGTTTACATCCCTGTTCGTGAGCATTTCTCTTTGCCAAGATAATCCATCCACCTGACAGGTGTGGCATATCAAGAAGCTGATTAAAAGGCACGATCATTATACAAGTGCACCTTGTGCTGGTGACAATAAAAGGCCACTCTAAAATGTGCAGTTTTGTCACACAACACAATGCCATCTAGTAGGAATGTCCACGAGAGCTATTGTCAGAGAATTTAATGTTAATTTTTCTACCATAAGTCGCCATCAACATTGTTTTAGAGAAGTTGGCGGTACGCCCAACCAGCCTCACAACCGCAGACCACGTGTAACCCCACCACCCCAGGACCTCCACATCCAGCTTCTTCACCTGCAGGATCGTCTTGAGGCACATTGTTGTGCCATTCATCTGCTGCCATCACCTCAAAGATCACAACACTTATATTCTTGATCTGACTGAGTTCTAATCGCGCCTGCCTCTTTGCGAACGAGTGGAATCATGAACAGTGGTTTGTTTGTTATGTTTCCCTGCATCCTCCTGATTTTCCTCCCTGGTTTGCCTTTTGAACAGCATTATTCACCACTTTCTCAAACGGCTAACTCCGCCCTCCCTCGGCACAGGCCCGACGGCGTGAGACGTGAAACAAACTACCCCAGCTCAGAGTCGGCTCAAATGGGCAACGAGAGACACTGCTGACAGTGTGTTTGCGAGATGCAAAAACAGACTCTGGGAGAATGAGTGCCCGACTGATAAATAGTCGCTCAGTCAGTCAGGTGGCTAGATGCCAGCAGAGACTTCTATTGCAGTAACGTTGAAGGGCTCTGGCTAGTGTTACTTACCCAGCTAGAAGGATGAAGTGAGAAGCGAACATTAAAAGGAGCCTACCTAAATAGGCTACTAAGTTCTCATATTAACTTTGCTGTACAGAGAGTAGGCTACTTAGACAGACAGTGAGGTGGTACTCAGTGGTGAAGCTGAGGCAGCCTGAAATGCATGCAGGAGGAAGCAGATGAGACAAAGAGAGAAAGAGGAAGCAAACAGAGCGAGAGATTACTGTGGTGGTTCCCAAACTTGGGGTCGGGGCCCCACGTAGGGTACCCTAAAATCTATACTAATTAGGGGTGTAACGATTCATCGATACACATCGTCCTTGATTCAAATGTTTAAGATAGGACAGCATTGGTCGGTGTAGCCCAAACCGATCCACATATAATACGCATCGGTCAGAAAATCAATTCAAACATTACAAATCACTAATTCACTTACATTTTTTGGTCATATTACTTCCTTTCTACCTTCCGAAAACACCTAATATTTTGTGACAACTGATGCGTCGTCTCCTTCAGTGTGGAACTAAGCATGTAACTGTGTTGACAGTTATTGATCTACAAGTCATTTTGCATTCCAAACAACCCTAGGGAATGTCAGTAGCCTAGTCAAACGGCGCACTGCAAGTTAGGCGGCATGTTCCTGTTCTTGCACATCTGCACCTTCAGTATTCAAATGCTAAAATGGCTTGCGGGATATTAGGCTTTATTAGTTGAGTGACAGCCTATGTAATTTGCTATCTATGCTCTGTTGAAAATGGTGTTTTACTGGAATAAAAGTAAGCTACTGGAAACAACACTCATCTGGCTATATCGGCTTACAATTGATTTTATTTTGATTGTTCAGGTTCACCATCAGCAATAGTTTTGGTAGTTTTGCTTTAAAACAGTCAGTGTGTGTGTATATATATATATATATATATATATATATATATATATATATATATATATATATATATATATATATATTATATACAGAATAAAGTTGACAATTTCATAACGAGGAATCACTTTTGTGAGGCGCACTGCATGCCAAAGCGGGAGGAGATAAGAAGCAAACTAAAAACTTTCAAATGGTCAAAAACATTCAAATTTGAGATGGGGTGAAATCCAAAGTTGTGCTATATATTCATTAGCAATGTCACTGCTAATTTGTAAACAATGAATATTGATAGATTACTAGCTCAAACACTTAATCTGTATAAATTACAAGTTAATTAGTGGGTTATGGTGATTTCAGAACCAAAGGGTGGACAAAAAACACTCCTCTAATCTGATAGTGGGGTGGTAGATGCCTAGTCTCCATTATGGCTCAGATCAGGTCCCTGCATATACAGCCCTCAAACTCAACTCTGAATGTCGAAGCCAGTTCCACTGAATTTTTTTCATTGTTCCCTTCTAAACAGGGACTGATGTAGACCTGGGACACCAAGTGTGTGCAATTCATTATCAGGTAGAACAGAAAACCATCAGGCTCCGGACTTCGTAGGGTAAGAGTTGAGTACCCCTGGTATACACCATAGACATACATCATTCACACACACACACTTTCATATGTTCTCATGTTCTGAGCAAGGAACTGAAAAGTTAGCTTTCTTACTTACATAGCACATATTGCACTTTTACTTTCTTCTCCAACACTTTGTTTTTGCATTATTTAAACCAAATTGAACATGTTTCATTATTTACTTGAGGCTAAATTGATTTTATTGATGTATTATATTACGTTTAAATAAGTGTTCATTCAGTATTGTTGTAATTGTCATTATAACAAATAAATAAAAAATATTTAAAAAACGACCGATTAATCGGTATCGGCTTTTTTAGTCCTCCAATAATCGGCATCGGTATTGAAAAATCATAATCGGTCGACCTCTAGTAAAGAGTTGATGATTTTATGTCATTGGTCATTAGAACTGACTGAACAGTCACTGATGCTACGTGTCAGTGTGAATCAGTTCTCATATTCCCCCTTTCAGGGTATAACATTACAACTGTATAGCTAAAAGGCTACGTGTCAGTGTGAATCAGTTCTCATATTCCCCCTTTCAGGGTATAACATTACAACTGTATAGCTAAAAGGCTACGTGTCAGTGTGAATCAGTTCTCATATTCCCCCTTTCAGGGTATAACATTACAACTGTATAGCTAAAAGGCTACGTGTCAGTGTGAATCAGTTCTCATATTCCCCCTTTCAGGGTATAACATTACAACTGTATAGCTAAAAGGCTACGTGTCAGTGTGAATCAGTTCTCATATCCCCCCTTTCAGGGTATAACATTACAACTGTATAGCTAAAAGGCTACGTGTCAGTGTGAATCAGTTCTCATATCCCCCTTTCAGGGTATAACATTACAACTGTATAGCTAAAAGGCTACGTGTCAGTGTGAATCAGTTCTCATATCCCCCTTTCAGGGTATAACATTACAACTGTATAGCTAAAAGGCTACGTGTCAGTGTGAATCAGTTCTCATATCCCCTTTCAGGGTATAACATTACAACTGTATAGCTAAAAGGCTACGTGTCAGTGTGAATCTGTTCTCATATCCCCTTTCAGGGTATAACATTACAACTGTATAGCTAAAAGGCTACGTGTCAGTGTGAATCAGTTCTCATATCCCCCTTTCAGGGTATAACATTACAACTGTATAGCTAAAAGGCTACGTGTCAGTGTGAATCAGTTCTCATATCCCCCTTTCAGGGTATAACATTACAACTGTATAGCTAAAAGGCTACGTGTCAGTGTGAATCAGTTCTCATATCCCCCTTTCAGGGTATAACATTACAACTGTATAGCTAAAAGGCTACGTGTCAGTGTGAATCAGTTCTCATATTCCCCCTTTCAGGGTATAACATTACAACTGTATAGCTAAAAGGCTACGTGTCAGTGTGAATCAGTTCTCATATTCCCCCTTTCAGGGTATAACATTACAACTGTATAGCTAAAAGGCTACGTGTCAGTGTGAATCAGTTCTCATATTCCCCCTTTCAGGGTATAACATTACAACTGTATAGCTAAAAGGCTACGTGTCAGTGTGAATCAGTTCTCATATCCCCCTTTCAGGGTATAACATTACAACTGTATAGCTAAAAGGCTACGTGTCAGTGTGAATCAGTTCTCATATCCCCCTTTCAGGGTATAACATTACAACTGTATAGCTAAAAGGCTACGTGTCAGTGTGAATCAGTTCTCATATCCCCCTTTCAGGGTATAACATTACAACTGTATAGCTAAAAGGCTACGTGTCAGTGTGAATCAGTTCTCATATCCCCCTTTCAGGGTATAACATTACAACTGTATAGCTAAAAGGCTACGTGTCAGTGTGAATCTGTTCTCATATCCCCTTTCAGGGTATAACATTACAACTGTATAGCTAAAAGGCTACGTGTCAGTGTGAATCAGTTCTCATATCCCCCTTTCAGGGTATAACATTACAACTGTATAGCTAAAAGGCTACGTGTCAGTGTGAATCTGTTCTCATATCCCCCTTTCAGGGTATAACATTACAACTGTATAGCTAAAAGGCTACGTGTCAGTGTGAATCAGTATCCCCCTTTCAGGGTATAACATTACAACTGTATCCCGTGTCAGTGTGAATCAGGGTATAACATTACAACTGTATAGCTAAAAGGCTACGTGTCAGTGTGAATCAGTTCTCATATCCCCCTTTCAGGGTATAACATTACAACTGTATAGCTAAAAGGCTACGTGTCAGTGTGAATCAGTTCTCATATTCCCCCTTTCAGGGTATAACATTACAACTGTATAGCTAAAAGGCTACGTGTCAGTGTGAATCAGTTCTCATATTCCCCCTTTCAGGGTATAACATTACAACTGTATAGCTAAAAGGCTACGTGTCAGTGTGAATCAGTTCTCATATTCCCCCTTTCAGGGTATAACATTACAACTGTATAGCTAAAAGGCTACGTGTCAGTGTGAATCAGTTCTCATATTCCCCCTTTCAGGGTATAACATTACAACTGTATAGCTAAAAGGCTACGTGTCAGTGTGAATCAGTTCTCATATTCCCCCTTTCAGGGTATAACATTACAACTGTATAGCTAAAAGGCTACGTGTCAGTGTGAATCAGTTCTCATATTCCCCCTTTCAGGGTATAACATTACAACTGTGTCAGTGTGAATCATAGCTAAAAGGCTACGTGTCAGTGTGAATCAGTTCTCATATCCCCCCTTTCAGGGTATAACATTACAACTGTATAGCTAAAAGGCTACGTGTCAGTGTGAATCAGTTCTCATATCCCCCTTTCAGGGTATAACATTACAACTGTATAGCTAAAAGGCTACGTGTCAGTGTGAATCAGTTCTCATATCCCCCTTTCAGGGTATAACATTACAACTGTATAGCTAAAAGGCTACGTGTCAGTGTGAATCAGTTCTCATATCCCCCTTTCAGGGTATAACATTACAACTGTATAGCTAAAAGGCTACGTGTCAGTGTGAATCAGTTCTCATATCCCCCTTTCAGGGTATAACATTACAACTGTATAGCTAAAAGGCTACGTGTCAGTGTGAATCAGTTCTCATATCCCCCTTTCAGGGTATAACATTACAACTGTATAGCTAAAAGGCTACGTGTCAGTGTGAATCAGTTCTCATATCCCCTTTCAGGGTATAACATTACAACTGTATAGCTAAAAGGCTACGTGTCAGTGTGAATCAGTTCTCATATCCCCCTTTCAGGGTATAACATTACAACTGTATAGCTAAAAGGCTACGTGTCAGTGTGAATCAGTTCTCATATTCCCCCTTTCAGGGTATAACATTACAACTGTATAGCTAAAAGGCTACGTGTCAGTGTGAATCAGTTCTCATATTCCCCTTTCAGGGTATAACATTACAACTGTATAGCTAAAAGGCTACGTGTCAGTGTGAATCAGTTCTCATATTCCCCCTTTCAGGGTATAACATTACAACTGTATAGCTAAAAGGCTACAACTGTCAGTGTGAATCAGTTCTCATATTCCCCCTTTCAGGGTATAACATTACAACTGTATAGCTAAAAGGCTACGTGTCAGTGTGAATCAGTTCTCATATTCCCCTTTCAGGGTATAACATTACAACTGTATAGCTAAAAGGCTACAGTGTGAATCAGTTCTCATATTCCCCTTTCAGGGTATAACATTACAACTGTATAGCTAAAAGGCTACGTGTCAGTGTGAATCAGTTCTCATATTCCCCTTTCAGGGTATAACATTACAACTGTATAGCTAAAAGGCTACGTGTCAGTGTGAATCAGTTCTCATATTCCCCCTTTCAGGGTATAACATTACAACTGTATAGCTAAAAGGCTACGTGTCAGTGTGAATCAGTTCTCATATTCCCCCTTTCAGGGTATAACATTACAACTGTATAGCTAAAAGGCTACGTGTCAGTGTGAATCAGTTCTCATATCCCCCTTTCAGGGTATAACATTACAACTGTATAGCTAAAAGGCTACGTGTCAGTGTGAATCAGTTCTCATATCCCCCTTTCAGGGTATAACATTACAACTGTATAGCTAAAAGGCTACGTGTCAGTGTGAATCAGTTCTCATATCCCCCTTTCAGGGTATAACATTACAACTGTATAGCTAAAAGGCTACGTGTCAGTGTGAATCAGTTCTCATATCCCCTTTCAGGGTATAACATTACAACTGTATAGCTAAAAGGCTACGTGTCAGTGTGAATCAGTTCTCATATCCCCCTTTCAGGGTATAACATTACAACTGTATAGCTAAAAGGCTACGTGTCAGTGTGAATCAGTTCTCATATTCCCCTTTCAGGGTATAACATTACAACTGTATAGCTAAAGGCTACGTGTCAGTGTGAATCAGTTCTCATATTCCCCCTTTCAGGGTATAACATTACAACTGTATAGCTAAAAGGCTACGTGTCAGTGTGAATCAGTTCTCATATTCCCCCTTTCAGGGTATAACATTACAACTGTATAGCTAAAAGGCTACGTGTCAGTGTGAATCAGTTCTCATATTCCCCCTTTCAGGGTATAACATTACAACTGTATAGCTAAAAGGCTACGTGTCAGTGTGAATCAGTTCTCATATTCCCCCTTTCAGGGTATAACATTACAACTGTATAGCTAAAAGGCTACGTGTCAGTGTGAATCAGTTCTCATATCCCCCTTTCAGGGTATAACATTACAACTGTATAGCTAAAAGGCTACGTGTCAGTGTGAATCAGTTCTCATATCCCCCTTTCAGGGTATAACATTACAACTGTATAGCTAAAAGGCTACGTGTCAGTGTGAATCAGTTCTCATATCCCCCTTTCAGGGTATAACATTACAACTGTATAGCTAAAAGGCTACGTGTCAGTGTGAATCAGTTCTCATATCCCCCTTTCAGGGTATAACATTACAACTGTATAGCTAAAAGGCTACGTGTCAGTGTGAATCAGTTCTCATATCCCCCTTTCAGGGTATAACATTACAACTGTATAGCTAAAAGGCTACGTGTCAGTGTGAATCAGTTCTCATATCCCCCTTTCAGGGTATAACATTACAACTGTATAGCTAAAAGGCTACGTGTCAGTGTGAATCAGTTCTCATATCCCCCTTTCAGGGTATAACATTACAACTGTATAGCTAAAAGGCTACGTGTCAGTGTGAATCAGTTGTCATATCCCCCTTTCAGGGTATAACATTACAACTGTATAGCTAAAAGGCTACGTGTTTGTAGATGGACTGAGATGAATGAACCTCCGGCAGAGGATGGAGTGTGTAGAATGTGTGTTGTGTGTGTGTGCGTGTAACACAGTGGAACCTATCCTGAGGGGATTACAGTGACAATGGTGCTGCTGGCCCTGTGCTGCCTGGGCTCCGTGAGAAAATCCCCCTCCTTATGAATGGCCGTGTAATCTTCCCCCTCTCCAACACTCACACACACACACACACACACACAGCTTGGTGATGGAAAATATCAGCAGAGTGCAGGAACCTGCACAAGGGATTTATGCTTTGTTCTGCATGCAGTCGACATATGAGCTCTCACACACACTAACATATTGACAAAACACGCACACACATACACACGCACGCATACACACAAGTCAAAGCATTCACACACACACACAACATTCGCATGCCCACACACACACGCACGCACACACACACACAAAGGATTATAAAAAACACTTAATTAAGAAAACAGCTTTGGGATTTTCTAATCAGAGTGTGAGTGAAGAGGATTAGATAGGAAGACTATGCTGCGTGGCAGGCAGGCATGGAGATATGAACCCAACCCGCTCTATACTGACTCTTCTGTAGTCTATAGGCCTACCCTAAACCCCCATTTTATATTGTGTAATTGATCTCGCTTGCACCATTTTGTTAGATGTTTCACAGTAGACAACAGTCTAGTATCAGCACATTCAGATCACGCCTGCTGCCCTGCACACACACACACACACACACACACATACGGAGGAAGCTTTCTGCTCACAGCCCCCAGCATGTTAGGAAGAAACCAAAACTGGGGAGGAATATTTAGGAAAATGTACTAGGGAGAGAGGGAGGGAGGAGGAGAGGAGAATAGGAATAAAGAGCAAGGTGCTTTACAATAATGGTTTCATCTCCTGATGAGCTTGTTTTTCACCAGGTAGGTAGCTATAAAAACACCATGCAATTTCAAAAACGAGTGTGTGATCAGCCAAACCTGACTTCTAGCTGTAACCCCCTCAGGACATTTGATTTGAGGCTTTCCCCTCCATCCCCTCCCTATCCCTCCATCCCCTCCCTACCCTCCATCCCCACCCTATCCCTCCATCCCCTACCTATCCCTCCATCCCCTCCATCCCCTCCCTATCCCTCCATCCCCTCCATATCCCTCCATCCCCTCCCTATCCCTCCATCCCCTCCCTACCCTCCATCCCCTCCCTATGCCCTCCATCCCCTCCCTACCCTCCATCCCCTCCCTATGCCTCCACCCCCTCCCTATCCCTCCCTACCCTCCATCCCCTCCCTATCCCTCCATCCCCTCCCTACCTACCCTCCATCCCCTCTCTATCCCTCCATCCCCTCCATTCCCCCTAGCCTACTTCCTATCCCTACATCCCCTCCCTATCACTCCATCACCTTACTACCCTCCATCCCCTCCTCCCTACCATCCATCCCTCCCTACCTACCCTCCATCCCTTCCCTACCTACCCTCCATCCCCTCCCCCTACCTACCTACCCTCCATCCCCTCCCTACCTACCCTCCATCCCCTCCCTACATACCTACCCTCCATCCCTTCCATCCCCTCCCTACCTACCCTCCATCCCCTCCCTGCAACTCCTCCCTGCCCCCACCCCCATTTTACTGACCCTTGTGTAACACTGCACATGGAGACTGACATGTCCTCTAGTCCCATACCCCTCCCTCACCTTGTCCTCTGGTCCCAAACCCCTCCCTCACCTTGTCCTCTGGTCCCAAACCCCTCCCTCACCTTGTCCTCTGGTCCCATACCCCTCCCTCACCTTGTCCTCTGGTCCCAAACCCCTCCCTCACCTTGTCCTCTGGTCCCAAACCCCTCCCTCACCTTGTCTTCTGGTCCCAAACCCCTCCCTCACCTTGTCCTCTGGTCCCATACCCCTCCCTCACCTTGTCCTCTGGTCCCAAACCCCTCCCTCACCTTGTCCTCTGGTCCCAAACCTCTCCCTCACCTTGTCCTCTGGTCCCATACCCCTCCCTCACCTTGTCCTCTGGTCCCATACCCCTCCCTCACCTTGTCCTCTGGTCCCATACCCCTCCCTCACCTTGTCCTCTGGTCCCAAACCCCTCCCTCACCTTGTCCTCTGGTCCCAAACCCCTCCCTCACCTTGTCCTCTGGTCCCAAACCCCTCCCTCACCTTGTCCTCTGGTCCCAAACCCCTCCCTCACCTTGTCCTCTGGTCCCAAACCCCTCCCTCACCTTGTCCTCTGGTCCCAAACCCCTCCCTCACCTTGTCCTCTGGTCCCATACCCCTCCCTCACCTTGTCCTCTGGTCCCATACCCCTCCCTCACCTTGTCCTCTGGTCCCATACCCCTCCCTCACATTGTCTTCTGGTCCCAAACCCCTCCCTCACCTTGTCCTCTGGTCCCATACCCCTCCCTCACCTTGTCCTCTGGTCCCATACCCCTCCCTCACCTTGTCCTCTGGTCCCATACCCCTCCCTCACCTTGTCCTCTGGTCCCATACCCCTCCCTCACCTTGTCCTCTGGTCCCAAACCCCTCCCTCACCTTGTCCTCTGGTCCCAAACCCCTCCCTCACCTTGTCCTCTGGTCCCAAACCCCTCCCTCACCGTGTCCTCTGGTCCCAAACCCCTCCCTCACCTTGTCCTCTGGTCCCATACCCCTCCCTCACCTTGTCCTCTGGTCCCAAACCCCTCCCTCACCTTGTCCTCTGGTCCCATACCCCTCCCTCACCTTGTCCTCTGGTCCCATACCCCTCCCTCACCTTGTCCTCTGGTCCCAAACCCATGTCTAAAGGCATCCGCATGCTTCCCATCCGAAACAGTTCGCAACAGTTTGTGCATATATTACGACAACATTTTGTGATGTTTATGTTTGTTTTGGTCTTTCGGCAAGGGTTTTTCGGCTGTTTGTGCACATGACATTTTTTCTTGAGGCAAGCTGAAGTCGGTGGCTGAAATCTATGCCCCTTCGTCAATGATTGGTCAACAGTAGACTCTTCAATTAAGAGACAACTTGTTTACATACCAAAAGATTTACTGGAGAAATACTGCACCAAGCATCTTAGTTAGATGTCAAATTACTGGAGAAATACTGCACCAAACATCTTAGTTAGATGTAAAATTACTGGAGAAATACTGCACCAAAGATCTTAGTTAGATATAAAATTACTGGAGAAATACTGCACCAAACATTATAGTTAGATGTCAAACTACTGGAGAAATACTGCACCAAACATCATAGTTAGATGTCAAATTACTGGAGAAATACTGCACCAAACATCTTAGATGTAGAATGACTGGAGAAATACTGCACCAAACATCTTAGATGTAAAATTACTGGAGAAATACTGCACCAAACATCCTAGTTAGACTGCGTGACTAAGATCTATCTCCTCTGCAAAAACGTCTAAATTAATGACAGATGTCATGAGTTATCTTAGTTTAATACTATTTTCAGGAAGTGTATACTGGCTACGGCATCTCAAAATGGACAAACAGTACTATTGCGTTTTTTTCTTGTTTTTCAACCGAAGGTCTTTTAAGGGAGTATGTGAGCACACTCGTTCTGTTCAGCTAGCCAAGTTCAGCTAGAAGCCAGCCGAGCTGAAGCATGCTGACACCTTAACAATCATTGTGCTGGGGTGGTCTTACAGACACAGGCTACTCCCCCCTGCAGGCTCCTACAGCCAGCCTGATAATACTATTAGCTCAGTCCCAACCCCCCACTCAGACAAGCATGCTAGTCACATGGTAGAGAAACATGTAGGCACATATGCATGCACACAGACACACACACACGCTTATGTTGTGGACTCACACACACACGGTCCCACACAATCACGTACATACACCCTTATATTATACTGTATAACTACCATATAAACACACACATTCAAGAACACATCTAGAAACAATTACGAGCGCGCGCGCACGCACACACACACACACACACACACACACACACACACACACACACACACACTGTTGTGGAAGGTAAGTGCCTCTGCAGCGGTGTGGGTGCTGACAGGGAGAAGGCTGAGCGTTAATATTACATGAGAAGACCCTGGGAGGGCAGAACACACACACTGTGGTTCCTCTGTCTGCATGAAACCTCCCCAGAGCGCCATGTACTCCTGCTGTCTTCATTACCCTGCACGAGGATGATCCCTCACACTGTACTGCACCGCACCTCACACACACACACTGTGGTTCCTCTGTCTGCATGAAACCTCCCCAGAGCACCATGTACTCCTGCTGTCTTCATTACCCTGCACAAGGATGATCCCTCACACTGTACTGCACCGCACCTCACACACACACACTGTGGTTCCTCTGTCTGCATGAAACCTCCCCAGAGCGCCATGTACTCCTGCTGTCTTCATTACCCTGCACGAGGATGATCCCTCACACTGTACTGCACCGCACCTCACACACACACACTGTGGTTCTTCTGTCTGCATGAAACCTCCCCAGAGCACCATGTACTCCTGCTGTCTTCATTACCCTGCACAAGGATGATCCCTCACACTGTACTGCAACGCACCTCACACACACACACTGTGGTTCCTCTGTCTGCATGAAACCTCCCCAGAGCACCATGTACTCCTACTGTCTTCATTACCCTGCACGAGGATGATCCCTCACACTGTACTGCACCGCACCTCACACACACACACTGTGGTTCCTCTCTCTGCATGAAACCTCCCCAGAGCACCATGTACTCCTGCTGTCTTCATTACCCTGCACGAGGATGATCCCTCACACTGTACTGCAACGCACCTCACACACACACACTGTGGTTCCTCTGTCTGCATGAAACCTCCCCAGAGCACCCTGTACTCCTGCTGTCTTCATTACCCTGCACGAGGATGATCCCTCACACTGTACTGCAACGCACCTCACACACACACACACACACACTGCACTGGCACACACATGTACACTAGCCACATTGGCACACAGTGACAACAGAAAGCACAAACACAAACTCAACACATAACATATAGGCCTACAGGTACGTAGCAACGACGACAGAACAGAGGACACAAACATACAAGCACATGCTATGCTACTGTGCCAACCCACTCAAAGCAACGAAAACATCCTTTCATATAGACACACTGTAGAACATTTACATTTAAGTCATTTAGCAGACGCTCTTATCCAGAGCGACTTACAAATTGGTGCTTTCACCTTAGAACAACAGTCTTCAACACACACACACATATAAACAAAGGCAAAAGCCTTGCGAGAGGGGTCGGTGATAGTAAAACATCCTCTTCTCTCCTCTACATTGAGACAACATCCCTACAGTGACCATCCCTCCCTATAGCGGACAGAGTCCATGCCTGGTTTTCTAGTGTATGGCCTGGCACTGGGGTGTCAGCCCCTCTCTGCTCTCCCTGCTCTGGACAGATCTCCACAGACACTACTGTAAATCAGACACCTGGGGAGGAAGGCTTTGGGACTGTCTCATAGGATCACTAGCACAGTCCTACAAGTCAGAGAGGAGACTGAGGAACTCTGGGATGGATCAACCTGCACTGAAGGAAGTTCATTCTTTAGATGCAGGACAGGACTAAATGTGTTTTTCATTTAGCAACATTATGTACGGGCCAAAACACTTAACTATAATGAATTTAGGCCAAGGTATGTAAGAGATGACGCTGCATGTTAAAAGAAAGAGTAAGGAGCTTTGATATACCTTGATATTTCAAAATGGCTGGAATGTATGACGTAACAAGCTTCATGAAAGAAGCATTGAAACAATAGTGGAAAGACTAGGTTTAATTCTGTGTTTAGCCTAGTTTCACAAATCAGACCTTTGCTTTACAAGTTCTACATTGTGTAAAAATAGGTTAGGTTATATCATATAAAGTAAGGCTAGGGCATATTACTAACTTAGTGATGTTAGTAATAATCTCAGATGTGACAAATAAATAACACCTTTCAATATGAGAAAAGGGAAAAGTTCAAATAAATAACACCTTTCAATATGAGAATAGGGAAAAGTTCAAATAAATAACACCTTTCAATATGAGAATAGGGAAAAGTTCAAATAAATAGGCCTTAAGTCAGCTTCCAGTGATACAACAAATACTGTGGGTTTAAATGCTAATACTGTAGCTTCACTTCCTTGGTACATTTTGAAAATGTATGCTCAGTTTGTCGCGCGTGGCATTGGGGTACAGCTAGCAAGCAGCATTTTAGCCAAAGACTGTTATACTAGCTGTCTAGTCTGTGTTTTATATATGTGCAATAAGCGTAAAACACAATTATATATAGAACTGTCAACTCAACCTCATTCTGAGAATTAAGGTAGACCACTTGATTTCAACATCTGAATAAAAACAGTTGGAGACAGAAGGGTGTGTTCATAACAATTCACTAACACATGGACTTGAGAGATTGTTGATGAGACCTGTGTTAATTATCTATAGCCTAAAGCCTGCTACAACAAGTTAGTCATTATTAGTGAATGTGCATTAGTCATGGTTTTAGTTAAACTTTTAACAAAAAATAGCCTTTTCATAGACGGACTTGAAAGCCAGATCATTGATTATTGCAAAAAAAATAGCAGGTTAAACTATTTTGATAAAATAATTAAATTATTATTGGGTCTTATGCTTGTGGAAGGCTTACATTTAGCCTAAGTACAACTTCACAATCCCATTAGATTATTGCTGACTGTTTGAAATTAAGTGTCAAATTGTACAACAATGCTTATTCAGAGAAAACATGAGGGTAGGCAACAACACATCCGCCATGCTGACCCTCAACACGGGGCCCCTCAGGGGTGCATGCTTAGTTCCCTTCTGTACTCCCTGTTCACACGACTGTGTGGCCACACACGACTCCAACACCATCATTAAGTTTGCCGATGACACAACTGCTGGCCTGATCACCAATGACGATGAGACAGCCTATATTTAGGAGGTCAGAGACCTGCCAGTGTGGTGCCAGGACAATAACCTCTCCCTCAATGCGGGCAAGACAAAGGAGCTTATTGTGGACTACAGAAAACTGAAGGCCGAACACTCCCATTCACATAAACGGGGCTGTAGTGGAGTGGGTCAAAAGCTTGAAGTTCCTCTGTGTCAACATTTCTAAGGACCTATCATGGTCCAAACACACCAACACTGTCATGAAGAGGGCAAGACAACGCCTCTTCCCTCAGGACGCTGAAAAGAGTTGGCATGGGCCATCAGATCCTCAAAACGTTCTACAGCTGTACCATTGAGAGCATCTCGACAAGCTGCATCACCTCTTGCTATGGCATCTGCTTGGCATACGACCGCAAAGCACTACATAGGGTAGTGCTAACGGCCCAGTACATCACTAGGGTCGAACTCCCTGCCACCCAGGACCTCTATACCAGGTGGTGTCAGAGGAAGGCCCAAGAAATTGTCAAAGACCCAGCCACCCCAGTTCTGTTCCCTCTGCTACCGCACGGCAAACGGTAGTGGAGCGCTAAGTCTGGGACCAAAACATTCCTGAACAGCTTCTACCCCCAAGCCATTAGAGTGCTAAATAGTTACCCAGACTATCTACATTGACCCTCTTTGCACTAACTCTTTTTGACTCTGTATACACACACTGGACTCTACCCACACATTCACACTGACACTCCAACACATACACATGAACACACACACTTACTCACACAACACGTATACACAGGCACATTGTCGCCACACAAACACTTACACACTCATCACAGTCACTGCTGCTACTGTCTGTTATCTATCCTGTTGCATAGTCACTTTAACCCTACCTACATGTACATATTTACCTCAATTTCCTCATACACCTGCACAGACTCGGTACTGGTACCCCATGTATATAGCCAAGCTATAATTAGTCATTGTGTATTTATTAAATATTATATTAATTTTTTATCCTGCATTGTTAGGAAGAGCCCGTAAGTAAGCATTTCACTGTTAGTCTACACCTGTTGTTTAAAATGTGATTTCATTTTGATTTGATTTGTTGTTTATGTTGACCAATCAAAGCGGCATATAGGCTCAATGTTTAGCAAGTGGAGTGAGTTCACTAATGCAATGCAAGATGGAATACAAATGACATAATTAAAAGAGCAAAATGGGAAGTAGTAGGCTACAAGGAGCAACCAACAGATATGTAGGCTGTTGTTTGATCTGAATGGGGTTGGGGAGAAAGCACAGCATGTGGCCTCAATTAGCCCAGCTAGCTAGCTTCTCTAGGCTACTCCAGTCAAGACCGGCACTGTTATATGGGATGATGAATAACATTGTGGCTGCTACAAGTTAGCTAGTCTTGGCTGTAACCGAGTTGGCGCCTTGACGTCTCGTTCTTTCAGTCCGTCTACTCACTCCCATTTCACAAACACCGCCCCCTCTGCAGCTGCAGCTATAGAGCACCAGCCTCTCTCCCTCACGCAGCAGTACTCAGGTTAAAAACTTTAAAATATATATAATAATAATGAATATCTGACAAACATTCAATATACTATTCTAATAGTGAAATGATTTCAAACCTCCATCTATAGTGTTCAACATCAGGCCCATTGGGTTTCCTGAGTATGAACCATACAGACCCGGTTCAGCCCAACCCTCCTGACAGATGTCTATTCTCCCTCATTAACATCTGCAACACACTATCTCTCACAAACAGAGCAAAATCCATTATCTGTTACTGCCATTTCCACATGCAGCAACCGAGCTCATATAATCATTAATCATGAAGCAGGGAAGCAGGCAGGGAGACAATATAGTCGGCCATTATGTTGTTCTCAGCCCTGCTCGCTTAATGAGATTATGAAACTAGTGTCTCTCTCTATCCCTGGTTGGTTCAATTCACAGCTTCCATAACAGTCCTGGTGATGACCTGAGTGACAATATACACATTCCTCCTCCCTGCCTCCCAGCTTGTCTGCATGTCTCCCTGCCTCCCAGCTTGCCTGCATGTCTCCCTGCCTCCCAGCTTGTCTGCATGTCTCCCTGCCTCAAAGCTTGTCTGCATGTCTCCCTGCCTCCCAGCTTGCCTGCATGTCTTCCTGCCTCCCAGCTTGCCTGCATGTCTCCCTGCCTCCTAGCTTGTCTGCATGTCTCCCTGCCTCCCAGCTTGCCTACATGTCTCCCTGCCTCCCAGCTTGCCTGCATGTCTTCCTGCCTCCCAGCTTGCCTGCATGTCTCCCTGCCTCCCAGCTTGTCTGCATGTCTCCCTGCCTCCCAGCTTGTCTGCATGTCTCCCTGCCTCCCAGCTTGCCTGCATGTCTTTCTGCCTCCCAGCTTGCCTGCATGTCTCCCTGCCTCCCAGCTTGCCTGCATGTCTCCCAGCTTGCCTGCATGTCTTCCTGCCTCCCAGCTTGCCTGCATGTCTTTCTGCCTCCCAGCTTGCCTGCATGTCTCCCTGCCTCCCAGCTTGCCTGCATGTCTTTCTGACTCCCAGCTTGCCTGCATGTCTCCCTGCCTCCCAGCTTGCCTGCATGTCTCCCTGCCTCCCAGCTTGTCTGCATGTCTCCCTGCCTCCCAGCTTGCCTGCATGTCTCCCTGCCTCAAAGCTTGTCTGCATGTCTCCCTGCCTCCCAGCTTGCCTGCATGTCTCCCTGCCTCCCAGCTTGTCTGCATGTCTCCCTGCCTCCCAGCTTGCCTGCATGTCTCCCTGCCTCAAAGCTTGTCTGCACGTCTCCCTGCCTCCCAGCTTGCCTGCATGTCTTCCTGCCTCAAAGCTTGCATGTATGTCTTCCTGCCTCCCAGCTTGCCTGCATGTCTTTCTGCCTCCCAGCTTGCCTGCATGTCTCCCTGTCTCCCAGCTTGCCTGCATGTCTCCCTGCCTCCCAGCTTGCCTGCATGTCTCCCTGCCTCCCAGGTTGCCTGCATGTCTCCCTGCCTCAAAGCTTGTCTGCATGTCTCCCTGCCTCCCAGCTTGCCTGTATGTCTTTCTGCCTCCCAGCCAGTCAGCTTGCCAGTCTTCCTGACTCCCAGCCTGCCTGCCTTCTTCCTGTCTCCAAGCCTGGCTGCCTGTCTTTCTCCGCCTCAGATATTACATGAGCTCACACTGGGTGTGGCTTACAGTATAACAACACAGTTTCATTGTACAGGGGGAAGGGAACTGCATACAGTATATACTAAATCCCTATAATCACTAGTATCTGTCATAACCTGGCTGTCCGATTTTCAACAAGCTAGCCGAAATGCTAACAGGAGCAGTTGTTGCTCCTTCTTGTCTGTATGTGTCGTGAATTTTAAAATGAACTTTGAGCTGCCATCTTGGCAGCTACTATTTTATGAGCAGCTATGTCTGTCAAGCTGGCAGCTGCTAGCAGATAGTCAACGAGCTATTCTATTGTGCTCCAGAAATGAATGGGCAGTAAGGAAGCCAAGCCGTAAAGGAGAATTGACAGTGTGACACAACTTGCTTTAGACAGGATGCAGAGCAAAAACAAAATGGTAGATTTAATGTGGAAGGCCACTGAAATTACTTTTCAAAAGAAATACAACACCGTGGCCCTATATCATGCCATACAGGTAGTGGTGTTATAAGGGCATAGTGAGGCATATGAGAACAAGGTCAGTGAGACACCTACCCGATCTTGGCCTTCTGTTTGGGCTTGGACGAGGGCACAATGCGGGCCTTCTTGGAGGCCTTGGTCCTGGTCTTGTTGCCACGGTCCCTCTCCCTATCTCTGTCTCTGTCCCTCTCCCTCTCTCTCCTGTGGGCCGAGGAGCTCCCAGAGGGGAAGCTCTCTGGACTCATAACCCTGGGGATGTTCTTCTCTCCTCTCTCCCGGGCCTTAGCAATGGCCTCATGGATGATCCTGTTAGCCTTCTGCTGCTTGTCCTCCCCAGCCTCCTCCATCAGTTGCTGCTGCTGCTGCTCCCTCTGCTCCTTCACCAGCCTCCGCTGGGCCCGCTTCTCCAACGACGAGCTGTAGGAGGACGAAGACGAGGAGGATGAGCTGCTCTTCATCGGGGGGCTGAGGACCCGCGCTGCTGTGTGGCTGTTGGGACCATTAGCATTCTTGTTCTTGGGAGGCTGAAGAGGAGAGAGAGGAGGGGGGATATTAATCAGACTGAGGGAACATATATACCAACAGGATGATGTCATTATAACATACATACATCTGCATTAATAGCAAGACTGGAAAGAGCTGTGTATTACAAAGGACTCTCGCCCTGATCTTAATGTCATTTCCTGCAAAGTGGATGATCTTGTGGTCGTTAACACACACACACACTAATCACCCCCACTAAGCTCATGTTCTCATGTTGCCAAACCAAACCTACATTCCTGAATCTCAAGACTGAATAGTTAGATCATTTAGCTCCTAGTTCTCACATTCCCCTTCAGTTAACCCTCCACAGCCTCTCTCACACATTATCTTCCCCTTCAGTTAACCCCCCACAGCCTCTCTAACACATCATCTTCCCCTTCAGTTAACCCTCCACAGCCTCTCTCACACATCATCTTCCCCTTCAGTTAACCCTCCACAGCCTCTCTCACACATTATCTTCCCCTTCAGTTAACCCCCACAGCCTCTCTAACACATCATCTTCCCCTTCAGTTAACCCTCCACAGCCTCTCTCACACATCATCTTCCCCTTCAGTTAACCCTCCACAGCCTCTCTCACACATTATCTTCCCCTTCAGTTAACCCCCCACAGCCTCTCTAACACATCATCTTCCCCTTCAGTTAACCCTTCACAGCCTCTCTCACACACCATCTTCCCCTTCAGTTAACCCTCCATAGCCTCTCTCACACATCATCTTCCCCCTGAGTTAACCCTCCACAGCCTCTCTCACACATCATCTTCCCCCTCAGTTAACCCTCAACAGCCTCTTCTCACACATCATCTTCCCCCTGAGTTAACCCTCCACAGCCTCTCTCACACATCATCTTCCCCCTCAGTTAACCCTCCACAGCCTCTCTCACACATCATCTTCCCCCTCAGGAACAGAAGTGTGAAATGTACCATATCAGCTTTTCTGCCTGGAATGAGAGTCAAGTCACCCAGTCAGGCTCAATAAGGAAATGTTGTAAACACAAAGGAATGGGATTACAAAAGTGAATCAGTGAAGCGCTGAAAAACCCCATGTGCATAACAATCAAGCTGTATACTTACACTGCTGCTTAGTGACGTGGGGAGAGAGACATTGACAGAGAAAGACTAGAAATGATGAAGCAACATGCTATGAGCTATGTGTAGTTTGTAGTCGTAGCCTATAGCAGTAGCTGACAGAGGAGAGACATACTCAGAAATCAGCCTTCTCAGGAAGCTTAATAACTCATAATTTCCAAGAAATGGCAGATGAGGAAAAGTACGCATTTTCATTGCACTCTCAGGCCGTATGATATCAATGTGATTGTCGAAAGGGAAGTTACACTGATCGATCTAGAAAACAGAACACTGAAAACAACAGCCAGCTGGTCTAGAAAACACACACAGCAGAAGTCACAACAACACTGTTAGCTAGTTGGGTGTACCTCTCTTATTAGACCCTCTAAGCCTTGATAATGATATAGCCTTGACATAGGTTTGATAATGACATAGCCTTGACATAGGCTTGATAATGATATAGCCTTGACATAGGCTTGATAATGATATAGCCTTGACATAGGCTTGATAATGATATAGCCTTGACATAGGCTTGATAATGATATAGCCGTGACATAGGTTTGATAATGATATAGCCTTGACATAGGCTTGATAATGATATAGCCTTGACATAGGCTTGATATTGATATAGTCGTGACATAGGTTTGATAATGATATAGCCTTGACATAGGCTTGATAATGATATAGTCTTGACATAGGCTTGATAATGATATAGCCTTGACATAGGATTGATAATGATATAGTCTTGACATAGGATTGATAATGATATAGCCTTGACATAGGATTGATAATGATATAGTCTTGACATAGGCTTGATAATGATATAGCCTTGACATAGGATTGATAATGATATAGCCTTGACATAGGTTTGATAATGATATAGTCTTGACATAGGCTTGATAATGATATAGCCTTGACATAGGATTGATAATGATATAGCCTTGACATAGGTTTGATAATGATATAGTCTTGACATAGGCTTGATAATGATATAGCCTTGACATAGGATTGATAATGATATAGTCTTGACATAGGCTTGATAATGATATAGCCTTGACATAGGATTGATAATGATATAGCCTTGACATAGGTTTGATAATGATATAGTCTTGACATAGGCTTGATAATGATATAGCCTTGACATAGGATTGATAATGATATAGTCTTGACATAGGCTTGATAATGATATAGCCTTGACATAGGATTGATAATGATATAGCCTTGACATAGGTTTGATAATGATATAGTCTTGACATAGGCTTGATAATGATATAGCCTTGACATAGGCTTGATAATGATATAGTCTTGACATAGGCTTGATAATGATATAGTCTTGACATAGGCTTGATAATGATATAGTCTTGACATAGGCTTGATAATGATATAGTCTTGACATAGGATTGATAATGATATAGTCTTGACATAGGATTGATAATGATATAGTCTTGACATAGGCTTGATAATGACATAGCCTTGACATAGGCTTGATAATGACATAGTCTTGACATAGGATTGATAATGATATAGTCTTGACATAGGATTGATAATGATATAGCCTTGACATAGGATTGATAATGACATAGCCTTGACATAGGTTTGATAATGATATAGCCTTGACATAGGTTTGATAGCCTTTTAAATACAAACAACCAGTCCCCAGAATATCCCATTCTGCTGCTGTGTCTCTACCCCACTACCTCACAGACATACTGAAAGTGTTGCTCTCTGAACTTTCTGCTAGCCACACATTTTTCCCCCTAGTCACATAGATTGCAGCAGCACAAACTTTCATTAAGACAGGAAGAAAGAAACAAGAGACAGGCAGGACCGGCACATGGGCTGAGGTTTATTCCCTTCGGGTGGGCCCAGAGCCTATAAATGGATGAGCTAATCTCAACGTGTTGCAGTCAGAGTGGATGGCTACATGACCCGAGACCGAGCCACAGCACGGCACAGCCAGTTGCTTTTCTGACTGCTAAATAAAGAGAATTATCTTGAACTGCCACAAACAAAGCAGGGGGAGGGGAGAAATAAATGACAGTTCATTTGGAAGATAAACATATAATTCTGTAGCTACAGCTCTTGTTTAACGTGTGCTGTGATGCCCAGGCTATTAGTGGAAATCATTGCCCAGAACTGAAATATTCTCATTATTCAAGTTCAAGGTAAAAAAAAAAAGAGGGTGAGGAAAGAGAAAGTCAAGGTAAAGAACAAGGGAAAAGAGGGAAGGAGCAAAGGGGAGCAAGGGCAGAGGGCGGGAATGAGAGTTTGTATAAAAAGTGAGTGAGAAAGGGAGAGAGAAGAAAAATGCACCAAAACCAAGTGCTCTGCAGCTGTGTAATACGACTATAAATAACTGAAATTACAGGCTGCCAGCACTGCAGTGATTTCAATCTCTCTCTCTGCCACCACACGCTTCCATGAAAACACTTTGCACTATTACAGTAAGGAAAGACTACAGAGAGATAGAGATAGCCAGGACATTTGGGCCAGTAAGTCCGCTCACTCACTCACTCACTAACCCCTTACTTCCTTCAGTCCTTCATGCAGGACGCTGTGTGACTGATGTACTCATCTTATGTGACACACACACACACACACACACACACACACACACACACACACACACATCGCCTTTTGCATCGAACCAGAGATGGGGAGGAATCTATGGAGATGAGAGAAAACGAAGGATAAAGTGAAAGGAGGGGTGTAGTGAAGAGAGAGCATAGCTAGCACAGCTAAGCAAATTAATATGGGAAAGAGCAGCAACAAGGAGTTCAAGATGGCGACAGTGGAGCTGCATCAGGCAGGCAGCATGAGCCAGTAGCAGAGGAGGTTGTTCAGTTCCTGTCGTCCGGCCCCTCCTCTCTCTCTGTGCAGCTCACTTACCCTTCCTCTCCTCTCTCTCTGTGCAGCTCACTTACCCTTCCTCTCCTCTCTCTCTGTGCAGCTCACTTACCCTTCCTCTTGGCCTCTTCACTGTAGACATGTTTTTTTCAATTTTTTTGTTCTTCCTCCCCCTCTCTCTCCAACCACCTAACAAAAGCCTTGCCCTTTTGCCGGGTTTTTTCTCTCTCTTTCTCCCTCGCTCACTCTCTCTTTCGTTCGATGGTCTGTCTTGCTTGAGCTGCGTGTCCACCCCCTCCCCCCTCCACAGGCAGCGTACAAGCGGGCGGTGGAGCCTCCTCTCCTTCACCTCCTCTCCACTCCACTCCTCTCCTCCCCTAGCGGGCAGGGCTCAGGCTCAGTAGGAGTGCATGGGGCTGGGCTGTTAGATCACTGGGAGAGCTGGGAGCAGGGCTGGTTGCGCCAGAAGAGGTGCGAGGCAGTGGCAGTCCAGGAAGCTCGTGTCATTCTGCTGCTACTGCGTGCGGTTTGTGGTGTGAGTGTCTCTCGCTCTACCCTCCTCTCTTCCCTCCCTTCTCATTGATTCCCCTCCGCCAGCAATCGCGTGCTCTCTCCGTCCGCTCGCTCTACTCGTTCCGTTTTCTTGCTCCCTTCGTTCGTGCCTCTTTCTCTTACATCCCAGGGTAAGGTAGGCTACTCCTTTGTACACAAAAAGGGTTTTGAGCTAGCTAGCGGGCTTGGTTGTTTTCCTTTTTCCACTAGTTTTCCTCTCCTCTTCCCTCTCTGCCCTCCCTCTCCCGTGTTGGGGTGTGTATGGCGAGGAGCTGGAGTCTCCAGCAGCAGAGCGGTGGAAAATGAAAGCAGCACAAAGCAGCAAAATGCATCAGCATGAATATTAGAGATGTCGTTAAAATCCAGACTCGTTCTCTCTCTCTCACTCACTCTCTCTCTCTTTGTGAGGAAGTAGGCCAGCAGATGGTGCTAGCAGTTATTACATTAACTTTCACAACTTAACCCCAAAAGCACTGAATTTCTACACAAGCAGAGAGATTAACATAAATGGAATGCAGTCTCGCATGTTGCACATTGCTCTATACATAAAAAACAGTATACACAAGAAACTGAATGACATCATTTTATGTTGTACAGAATCATAACATGAAAATCCACTATGAGATAAAACTAAACAATACAATATTAAAAGTCCAAACAGCAAACAACCAACGTGTGCAAAACCCTGAAACCATGAGGCTAAAAAGCCACAGCACCGTCCCTAGTACAGCACACTAACACTCCCAGAGACGGTCAGTAAAGCAGTGATCTCAGACACACTCTGGTGGGGAAAGAGAGACGCAGATAGATGCTGGCCACCCAGCCACACAGGAAGAGAATCGCTCTCGAAAGAGGTGACAGGATAGCCCCCCACAAACACAAATGTTTGCGAGATGTGAAAGGATAGGCCATGACGAGCCTTCTCTCCCTTCCATGACTGACAGTCACTGGAGGGGCAATGGAAGAGAGGGAGGTGGCTCCCTGGAACATGACGCAAGGGTCATGTGCTCCAGCAGGCACATGGTGCTGGGAGGGGAACACACGGACATGCCTGGCTGGCCTGGAGCCTGCCTGGCACAGGGTTAGGTCCCAGAGTGGAGACACACACATCACCAGACAGACATGCACGCGCTCACACACACTCACAAACTTAAGGAGACATACATCTTGCTCTAAAGCACATGACTGTGTTTTCACAGTGAGCTCTCGTTTGAAACCTTGTGCACAACATATAAGCCCCTTCTCAGGTTACACAAAGGGCTACATAGCCTGGGGGTTGACTGTTAGCTCCCTGGTAGTCAGAAGTAACTGGGAACAGGTTGGTAAGCAACAGGCTATGGCTAGCCTCAATGGCTATATGGCTAGGGGGAGGCCAAGTACCTGGAGATGGATAGTTAGCTCCCTGCTAGTCAGAAATAACAGTAACCGGTCTGAAGCTACAGACTAGTAAACTACAGGCTAAAGGCTACATTGCTATGTGGCTAAGGGAAGGACATTAGCAGCAGAGCATCAGCTCTCTCCCTGGCTGAAATGTAACACTGTTTAATGATATTAGAGCAGAATTATCTCACATGGATAATAGCTGAAAGGGGCACTGAGCTCTTAAGGAGAAAGGCCTACTTCACTTAGCTGATCTGTGTTGCTTTATCGGTTTAATAAGTAGACTAGTATGATTAGTAGGCCTTAAGTAAGTCAGAATCTATGTCAATATTCCTAACTTTCCGTTAGGCGTTGGGGAATCTACAGAGAAAGAGAAGGGGAGAGAGAGGTAGGAAATAAAGAGAGACTGACTGATGTATTTAACCTCTCATCAGTAGTGGCAAACAAAGGTGAAAGCTAAAAGGAAAGCCCTCCTTCCTGACTGGCTAAATAAACAACAGCTTAGCTGCAATATCATTTGCCTCTGCTATCTCCAGCCAATGTCTGAGCACAACTCTCTTAAAAAACCTGCCAGACACCTAACTCTGTGGAAGAACATTGGAACTACAAACACAACAAAACATTGAACTGTACAACTGTAGGAATAACATAAGACTGGTCAAAGTCCAATGTAGAGTATGTGTGGGACGTCACAATGTACACAGTAGGTTGTGTTAACTCCAATCTAGTGCTCATGTGTTTGTCCCCATGCCCATCTCTAGATAAATAAGCCTGTGCTGTGTGTGTGTGTGTGTGTGTGTGTGTGTGCATTCATGTGTCTGTGTATGTGCTTACTAGTGTTAGGCTATATGTGTGTTCTCCCCATGTTTGAGTGGGCATCTGATATAGGCTAGCTGTCAGGCTAGGCCTCGGGAGTTTGGACTCCTGTTCTAGGAGAGACGGAACGAAGGGAACTAAATGACACAACATGTCAATTACCGTCCCTGCAGTGGAGCAAGAACATGTCACATGCCAGAGGGGAGCATCCCATACAACATGAATAAACAATAGGATAGTGGCAGTGGGCCTCACTCTCACAGAAACAGAGCCTCACTCTCACAGAAACAGAGCCTCACTCTCACAGAGACAGAGCCTCACTCTCACAGAGACAGAGCCTCACTCTCACAGAGACAGAGCCTCACTCTCACAGAGACAGAGCCTCACTCTCACAGAGACAGAGCCTCACACTCACAGAGACAGAGCCTCACTCTCACAGAGACAGAGCCTCACTCTCACAGAGACAGAGCCTCACTCTCACAGAGACAGAGCCTCACTCTCACAGAGCCCCTGAAAAAGATCAATGCACAGCTGTAGAACACTGTCAAGAACACAGGTAAAAAATACTGTATGTATAGTGTAAATCAGGGAGCTATTTTAACAACAGTTCTTTCAGAGACTTGGCCTAAACAGTATGCAGCCATGTTATGTACTGCATGTTGAGCTTGAACACCTGATCACCTGATATGGAGTACAGTGCGCTGATGTATAGTACACTAAGGGGTTCACTGGGACGGACAGACAGCATCCTTTAAGTCTGGGACGACATCATAATGCAAAAGACGAGAGAGAGAGAGAGAGAGAGAGAGAGAGAGAGAGAGAGAGAGAGAGATAGGTAGGTAGGAGCAACAGATAGAGAAAGCTAGGAAGAGATTCAATAACACCCATGTATATGTAGATTCATACACAGGAAGGCTTTTAGCTGCCAGCGACTGGCTCTGCACAGGGTGTATTGTCTCTCTAGGCTGATGATGTGTTGGTGAAAACAAGGAAGAAATAGGAACAGTGAACACAGGCAGGCAGCCAGGCACACATGCTTAAATGGTCACATGGCTTGGTGGAGCTGTGGCGCTTTGGCAACCCAACGGTTAACATGCAAATAGGCCTCCCGGCAGAGAAATTAGTGTGCTGGGGGGGCTTCCCTCAAAGTGTGAGTGAGTGAGTGAGTGAGTGAGTGAGTGAGTGAGTGAGTGAGTGAGTGAGTGAGTGAGTGAGTGAGTGAGTGAGTGAGTGAGTGAGTGAGTGAGTGAATGAGTGAGTGAGAGAGAGAGAGAGAGAAAAAGAAAGAAAGAGATACTGAGGGAGCCAGAGGCACAGGTGTGAGTCTAAACAGTCCATTATAACATCATCACAGACTCAGAGCCTGTATTAGTGTGCCTGCCACTCTTACTTCTGCCTCCCCCTGAGGGCCTTTGAGTAGGACTCCACTAAAACGCTGTTAGGGAAATTGACATTTATCATCCTAGGGCAGGATGGAACTCGCACTATAATTGTGCACACACATAGCCAATCATAGAGCCCACAAAACTAACCATATCAACAGTTAGCCTATATTTTCACCCACTAGGTAGTGCTGTAATGCTGGATGTATAAGCTAGTAGGAGACAGTTGTAACAGAGAGCTGAGCAAGTGAACAGTGTTCCTTCAGAGAACATATAGGAGACAGTGTGTGGTACTGGTCCCTAGAACTTTAATCAATGACAGCCTACTTTTCTTTTTATGAGTAATAAAGTGCATAGTGCAGGAATAATAGAGATGACCCACTGCTTCTCTCTCACTTCAGCCTTTGCCTAAACGTTTTCCCTTTTAAAATATCTGAAGTCTACCTAGAAGTCAACCTTTGACGTCGACTCTTCCTTAAAATCACTCCTCACAGCAAAGTGTGTTGCGTCTTTGTGCGTAACGTCCCTAAAAATAGTTATTGGCCTTGTGTTGTGAGAGGGATAATACCAGCAGTATACAACACTACTCACCTTCCCAGTTCCCAACCATAGCCTAATCAGAGATCAAACCTACTGCCTGGTTAATGGAATATAGATTAGTCTGTCAGGAGGTGGGGAAGAGATTAGGCCTGTTAATTAGGCCTATGGCTGTGGACCAATTTAAAGTCATGCATGGAGAGTGAGGAAAGAGGTAGAGAGGAGAGAGAGGAGAGAGATGGAGTGTGTGTATGAGAGAAAGAGATAGAGAGGGGGAGGTAGAGAGGTGTAGTTGATAAATGAAAGGGGGCACACTGCACGGCGATGCTTCCTGAACCAATTAAAAAGAGCATCAGGCCTTAATGATCCTTCACAGGGTAGGAGAGGAAATGTAAGGTGTGCTGGCGCTAACCTCTTGTCCCGGGGAGAGGCTAATAACAGAAGTGACACTCAGTGGGCTAACAGGGCTTACAGGTCCTCCGTCCTCACTCTCTGACCTGGTCCACTTTGACCTGTGCTGTCACAGCCTGGCTGGCACACAGCTCTAGCAGGTCACATGGCAGCAGGGCCTTAGGCAGAGCTGCAGTAGTACAATATATGGCATTTAACTGGGCTGTATTCACATAGGGTTGACCCAAACCATACTGTCTGGCTCTGATAGAATAAGAAAATAGTGGAATGTTGGATGTGTAACCAGGCAAATGGCCAGCCCAGTACAGCTCAGATTAGTTTGGCTCAGTGTGAAAAGGGTACTGCTTGCCTGTATCTGGATGGAGGAGCGGAGGTGGAGAAATGTGGTTGGCAGAAGGACAGACATGTTACAGAGTTAAGTCTAATACCATAGCCTAATTAGGCTAATGTTCTGCAGACCATGTGTGGTAGGCTAGGCCTACAGATTAGGAAGAGGGAAACGACAGGGAATTATCCATTCTGTATAGAAACACTATCAATAAAGTTGTATTGAATTTAAAAATCTAGTGTTCTTATTCCTTATGTGAGGGATAATCGAGGGGCTATGCGTTCTATGGAAAATAATGGATGACGTGAAAGGTGTGGTGTGTTCCAAAATGCACCAGGGGAGTGAAACTGACCTTCAACAGAGTTGCATTACTTTCCTGAGAACGCATAGCCCCTCTTCAATTATCTCTTTTATACCACGGCTATAATTTAACACATTTGCCGCTCAAAGAAACTTGTTAGTTTAGCTAACCAAACCATCAGTCATAGCTTGCCATTATGAAAATCTGATTCAACAATGCCAGTAAAGTTTTCAATTCAAGTTTTGCTTTAAAAAGCAGCTCAAACATAGAACATGTAAGAATGAACTATAGCCATTGAGTTCTACCGCGCTAATATAAGGAATTATACAACGGGTGGGTCTAATCCTGAATGCTGATTGGTTAAAACCGCATTCCATTTGGTGTCTATTCCACAAGTTACCACCGGTTAAATCTATGAAGTTAAACTGCCTAATTACTCTGTTCCATCTGACTGCGCAATTCACTGTCTCGTCAACCCAGCCAAGCAATTTATAAACTTAATCTCCACTATGAAAAGCATCTAGACATTCTCACATTTATTTTAAACTAACATTTAGTTTTCAACAGTGGAGATTTGTATAAACCTTGCTGTCTGTCTCTCCGACATTTGCAACATTGCTTCAATATTAAAATTCAATCTCCAGCTGTCCCATAATAATGAACGTGTCGGGAGTCGGGACGAGACAGACAGACAGGCAGCGTTTTTCAGCCAGTCGAAATCATGAGGCAGCTGGCATCATTTTATGGATATATACAAAAGAAAAGTAAATTGAAAAAATGTAAAAAGTGAAGCTAGTTCGCAGTCTTTCCAGATTCAATTTGAAGTGATTGTGTTAGCTGTGTTGTTGGCTAGCTCCTCTGAACAACAGTTCGCTGACGAGTGAGCACATTTTCTATGCCAGGAAAAATCCCGCCTCATTAGCTCATTGTTATGGATGTGTTCAAATAAATGTCACTAGAAAACAGTGTAAACAAATGCAAATGCAGCTACTTTGCTGTTATTCTGGCTGCACTTTTTGACATGACTGTAAGTTAGCCGTAGTTGGCTAACTAGCAAGCAAGAGATAAGAACTTTACCAGCCATTATGGCAATGGAACATTTAGAACGAACGACTGGGTCGCGTCCATACTGTAGATACAGAACAAAAAGACAGAACGACTGAGTCGCGTCTCTGGCAACCGAACCGATAGAACAAACGACCAGCCGGCATGAGTAGCAACCCTAGATTTGTGTCGGGACTATATCTTGTGGAAGGATGAAATAGTATGAATAAAATCATTTAAATGTTTTTAATTAAAATTGGTCAATCATTATATGAATATGTTGGTAACTGGTTGTATAAAAGTGATAATGCCTAAGAAGCCGGTGTTTAGAGGATATATTGGCTTGGTCTCGGGCCTGACAACACCAGTGCAAATATATCCTCCAAACACCGGCTTCTCAGCATTATTACTAAAATAACTCACACTCTAGAATGCCCTTCAAGCCAATCAGAAACAAGTATTCAACAATGCCATGGTATAAACATGAATAACATTATGTTCCCAGTCCAAAGTTACATATTATACTGTATAAGCCTAGGCCTCATTTCCTAAGAAATGCACTTACACTACTAGGTGGTATAATGGTATTAAACACTGTAGATCTATACACAGGAGAACTATAGCTTCAACCAAGTACACACTCCTAGTATGCTAGGCTGTGTGTGTTGGCTTTCCTCTCTGGTCTGTTGGAGATATTTATAGTTATTACCCAGAAAGCTCTAAGGCCCAGGCCAAGACACACACACACACACACACACACACACACACACACACACACACACACACACACACACACACACACGCAGGCACTTGCACACATACACACAGCTTGGCATGTTAATTCCTTGCAAATGCAGCGATTAGCAATTCACATAGGTTATGATATCATTAGCCGTACCTGCCATGGCAGAGGGCTGCACCATCACACCCATTACACATCCTCAAATAGCTCCCAATGAAGAAGCTTTACTAACAGCCACCTATTAGCTTTCCATTAGTCATTCAGTTAACTGACTCCTTCATTTCATTAAGAGAGGCATGCGATGGCCATTTGCATCTCTGAGAGGGATGGTGATAGGAGTGGTTCATGGATGGACTGGGACTGGGCAGGGTAAGGTAGTTTGGGCCTGGTCGTTAGGGATTCTATAGGATAGCAGAGGGGTGACAGAGGGAAGAGGGCAGTCTGGGGTCATTGAAGATGATGCTGTATCTCTCATTAGCACAGTATGAGCAGCCTACTTACCGGGGAGGGGATTCTAACAACAGTGGTTCCCTTAGGGCTTAGACCAGCGATTCTCAACTCATTTGGGCAGAGGTTTTGAATGGGTCTCGCACAGGATGTCTGAGCAAAAAATTTAATATAAATGAAAAAGATTGTCCAGTCTGAACTTCACCAATTTAAACCAGGTAGAAAGTGTGTAGAAATTATAATGAACTTACATTTTAAAATAATCTCTGAACAAATTGTCTTCAATCACAGCATTTTCAATATAGAGCTATTAGCAGCGGTATTTGGGTCTCAAACCAGTGAGTTTATTAACATTCTTCAACATTCTGTTTTCAACATATTTATTAACATTCTGTCCATGTAATTATTGACAATGAAAGAGGTGGGAATGTTGTTTCCTTTTCATATAATTGATACATGTACCGTAATTTCTGGACTATTAAGCGCACCTGAATATAAGCCGCACCCACTGAATTAAAAAAATATATGTATTTTGTACATAAATAAGCCGCACATGTCTATAAGCCGCAGTTGCCTACCGGTACATTGAAACAAATGAACTTTACACAGCCTTTAAACGAAACACAGCTTGTGACAAAAATAAATAGGCTTTTAAAAGAAACACGGCTTGTAACAAAAATAAATGGGCTTTTAAACGAAACACGGCTTGTAACAAAAATAAATAGGCTTTTAAACGAAACACAGCTTGTAACAAAAAATGTAAAAATAGCAGTAAACAGTAGCCTACCAAGAAAGTCATTGGTCACTATCTTCCTCCTCCTGTGCACTGAAACCACTGAAGTCATCTCCTTCGGTGTCGGAGTTGAATAGCCTCAGAATTGCTTTATCCGATGTTGGATCGTTTTCATTGTCGCTCTCTTCACTTTCATCCGGAGGCAAATTCCCAGCTGAGCTCATGCTGCCCTCTTCAACACGCAGCAGTCCAGCCTTTTGAAACCCGTTGATGATAGTGGATTTTTTGACAATGCTCCACGCTGTCAGGACCCACTGGCAGACTTGACCATAAGTTGCTCTTCGCATGCGGCCCATTTTAGTGAAGGATTTCTCCCCACTTGTCATCCAAGCCTCCCACTGAACACCGTCAGTTCCTCACGCTGCCGTTTCCAACGTCTTATCATCGACTCATTAAGGCCAAGCTCCCGTGCAGCAGCTCTATTTCCTTTTCCAACAGCCAGATCGATCGCCTTCAACTTAAAAGCTGCATCATATGCATTTCTCCGTGTCTTTGCCATGATGAGGGTGACAAAATGACTACCGTAATCAGAATGATGGGAAGTTTGAGCGCGCTCGATTTACGTCACATTATGTGACGGTGCTCAGTTTTTTGGCGGCATGAATCTTGTGAAAGCGGGAAAAATTCATAAATTAGCATTGTATAAGCCGCGAGGTTCAAAGCGTGGGAAAAAAGAAGCGGCTTATAGTCCGGAAATTACGGTACTATCAATAGAGCATTCAAAATTGTTTCCCATATTATATTTTGGATATTCTTTTTCATGATGCGAATGTTGGCTCGTAACTGAGACAACCTGGTTCAATTTGGGTCCCGAGGCAAAACCAACTGTGAACAACTGGCTTAGACCAACTCATCTTTACTGCTTGTTCAGAGAGAGAGAGAGCGGTGCAGTCAAGCAAATTTAAGAGGGCATTTTAAGGCTGGCTTAGACAGGTCTGTGTGTGTGTGTGTGTGTGTGTGTGTGTGTGTGTGAAAAATGAGAGAGAAACTGAGAGCCAATTCATCTAGAGGATTTCTCCTCCACAATCACTAGATGTAACAGTGTAACCACAGCCACATCATCTGTCAGCCTGACCGACAGGTTCATTTCAGCACAGCTCCCAGCAGACTGCATGGCCCTCTATGATGGACTGAGCTGATTCAGGAGAACATAAGAATGAAAACATCTATCAATGGGTGTTCCCCCACAATTGTCAAATATATGGTCATAGGCACCCACAGGCGATGTTGGGCACCCCCAAGACTCAATGTATAATTGGAACTATGAGCCTCAGAGCGCAGAGCCAGGGTGGAGATCCCTATGGGTCTACAACGTTAGGCACAGGTGGTTGGTGGCACCATAAATGGGGAGTACGGACTCGTGGTTTCATAGGAACCATTGGCTCCGTTCCAGCCATTATTATGAGCCGTCCTCCCCTCAGCAGCCTCCACTGGCGTTTGGCTATGATGGAGTAGAGAGGTGTAGGTGGGGGAAACAGCAGGGGGCTCACATCACTGTTAGACCTTTACAGTTCCTTCATTATTGAAGCTCTGGAAAGAAGGAGTATAGCTGCTGGCTAGGAGATACACACACGCACACAGGCACACACACAAGTACATACTGAGACAGCTGTGCATGCATACACATGAGTGTTGTGCACGCACACACAGATCATAAGCACATTTACACACACGTCACAAACAGTGAGAGAGAGAAAGGCTGGGTTTAACTTCCTCCTCCAGAGCAGGACAGAGCAGAGGGAGACAGGGGCCTGTGCGAAGGGACGGCTGTGTGGGGGGCGAGGAAGAGACAGGAAGGATGAAAACCATCCCAGAAACACAGGCAGGGGCACGAGAGGGAAAGGATTTTCAAATTTCCTCTATCACATAATTTAGACAAAAAGGATTTTCACAAATTTCTAAACATAGGCCTATTCCTTGCTTGAGAACTGAGAAATGAACCAGCATTGTCTGGAGGTAATATACAAAATAGTATGATTTATGCATGCAAATTAGCAATTGGTGGGTTCATTGCCATCCTATAGTTCTCCATAATAAAAGGTTAAATCAGGAGAAGGCAGGTTGCTAGCAGCAAAAAAAGCAGACATCAGTGCTGCAACTGAGCAATTGCACCCCAACGTAGGCAGAAAATATTTTTGCTATCTCAGATTGTTCTGACGATTCTCACATACAAATGGGGCAAAAAATTATTTAGACAGCCACCAATTGTGCAAGTTCTCCCACTTAAAAAGATGAGAAAGGCCTGTAATTTTCATCATAGGTACACTTCAACTATGACAGACAAAATGAGAAAAGTTTATGAATTTATTTGCAAATTATGGTGGAAAATAAGTATTTGGTCAATATCAAAAGTTTCTCAATAGTTTGTTATATACCCTTTGTTGGCAATGACAGAGGTCAAATGTTTTCTGTAAGTCTTCACAAGGTTTTCACACACTGTTGCTGGTATTTTGTCCCATTCCTCCATGCAGATCTCCTCTAGAGCAGTGATGTTTTGGGGCTGTTGCTGGGCAACACAGACTTTCAACTCCCTCCAAAGATTTTCTATGGGGTTGAGATCTGGAGACTGGCTAGGCCACACCAGGACCTTGAAATGCTTCTTACGAAGCCACTCCTTCGTTGCCCGGGCAGTGTGTTTGGGATCATTGTCATGCTGAAAGACCCAGCCACGTTTCACCTTCAATGCCCTTGCTAATGGTAGGCTTTGTTACTTTGGTCCCAGCTCTCTGCAGGTCATTCCCTAGGTCCCCCCATGTGGTTCTGGGATTTTTGCTCATCGTTCTTGTGATCATTTTGACCCCACGGGTGAGATCTTGCGTGGAGCCCCAGATCGAGGGAGATTATCAGTGGTCTTGTATGTCTTCCATTTCCTAATAATTGCTCCCACAGTTGATTTCTTCAAACCAAGCTGCTTACCTATTGCAGATTCAGTCTTCCCAGCCTGGTGCAGGTCTACAATTTTGTTTCTGGTGTCCTTTGACAGCTCTTTGGTCTTGGCCATAGTGGAGTTTGGAGTGTGACTGTTTGAGGTTGTGGACAGGTGTCTTTTATACTGATAACAAGTTCAAACAAGTGCCATTAATACAGGTAACGAGTGGAGTACAGAGGAGCCTCTTAAAGAAGAAGTTACAGGTCTGTGAGAGCCAGAAATCTTGCTTGTTTGTAGGTGACCAAATACTTATTTTCCACCATAATTTGCAAATAAATTCATTAAAAAATCCTACAATGTGATTTTCTGGATTTTTTTTCTAATTTTGTCTGTCATAGTTGAAGTGTATCAATGATGAAAATTACAGGCCTCTCTCATATTTTTAAGTGGGAGAACTTGCACAATTGGTGGCTGACTAAATACTTTTTTGCCCCACTGTATAAACTTTATTGGGAGGAAGGATGTTTGACATGCTTTTTACTTTTTACATTTAAATCATGATGAAAGTGGACATTTTAGGACCCCTTTTTAGACCTATAAATGCCTCCTGTAAAACCTTATGATCCTTGAACCGTACATGATACAGACAACAAATTGGTTCATTATACTCCTTATAGAGGCTCTAACAAATGGGGAATGTCTAGATTCTGAAATACACATTTTCACATTAATTCATTCAATATAAAAAACATGCATATGAACATCTCAAAAGTACCCTTTACAAGTACATGACATTTCCAGTGGGTTCTGTGCTAATTCTGAAGTTGTGATACATTTTATGAGCACCGCCAACAGAGTGAATGGGAAAATGGATTGAAAGGGCTGTGATTGGTTAATGATCTATTCTATAATGTACATTTCTACGTATAAAATTGATCATATCTACAAAAGTACCAGAGAGCTCTCTCTGGAAATTTGACATTTTTGACAAGTACATTGTTCTAAACAATATGTTTTAAAAAATAAGCAAAATCAAAAATAATAAATGAATGTGATTTTTTTTTTTCAGAATCTAGGGGCGGCATGTAACCTAGTGGTTAGAGCGTTGGGACAGTTACCGAAATGTTGCAGGTTCGAATCCCCAAGCTGACAAGGTACAAATCTCTCCTTCTGCCCCTGAACGAGGCAGTTCCCCGGTAGGCCGTCCTTGTAAAAAATTATTTGTTCTTAACTGACTTGCCTAGTTAAATAAAGGTTACACACATACTCCACATTTGAGATAACACTATAAGAAGTATAATGACAGCAAGATGTTGTCTGTATCATGTACAGATCATAAGGTCTTACGGGCATGTATAGGTCTAAAAAAGGGCCTAAAATTGCCAATTTTCTAGAAAATGGTTTGTGGTACAAATGTTAAAAGCATGTCCTGCATCCTTCCTCCCAATTAAGTTTCTATTTGAGAATTGACAGAACAATCAGATCGTTGGGAGAAAGGAAATCCGCCTAAGCTGGCTTGGAATCGCCCAACTATGGCCACACACATTCAACTGAGGACAACAGACAGACATGTAGTTCTGTTCTGAGCAGGAATGTTAAGAAAGTCTATAAATAAAATGAATGATCCACGCCACAACACTAAGCATTTCATACTGACAACTCAGCAGACAGGACAGTCTTGAGGTGAGGGCATTCAAAATAACAGCAGCTTCGTGGCAGTATAGCAAGAGCAACCATGTGATTCAACATTCCACAGAGATTGATTTAATTTATATGAAGGCCAAATGCCACAGACCAATAGGCCAGTGAAAACATTGAAACCTGTAGCCTAGTAATTGCACTGAGCAACAGAGGATTGAGTTATATAGGAAGGAATTCACAGGATTCTTCCAACATATTCACCTCAGTCATCCAAGCAGGACGTATGCCTACAACATTCTGAGAGAAAAGAGCAACCCTCCATTTTGTACACTGAAATGTTAAAACATTAACTTAATGGTGGCAGCAGTCTCTGTAAACATGAGTCATAGTGTGCATGGTTAGTGACAGTAGGCCAACTGCATGTGTTGTAGACTAGAGGTATAAAACTCAACTTTATCCAAGGCAGACAGAGGATAGTGTTAGCCTACATTTTGTCCCCTTCCACAGAGTCAGTGTAATGTTGTGAAATAAAGTGTTTCTCTGTGTAAACAAACCCTTGACTCAGGGCCCAGCGCCATGGAAACCAGTGAACATACCCGGCTAGGAACCAGCAGCTACCTGACAAACCTGTCTGATCGCTTTGAGACTCCTGTGTGAAAAATTACAAACTAACTAACTATCACACACACACACACACAAAGCAACTGTCATCTCCGTGGAATAGTTAAGCTAACACAAACACAAACCAACAAGTGTTCCTTAGACATAAAAGCAAAAGAGGCACACTGTGTGAAGTATAGCCGACACATAAAGCACAATTAGCCAGAAGATCCGACCTGCTTACTTATAGCTGCACTAGGGTCGGACAGCACGACCGTGTAGATCAGGACACCGTAGAGCCGGCTTGGAAAATGTACTTCAATCCAGGGGTGAGAAACGAGTTGTATTCCTAGTTGTGCTATTATCCCAACTGTTACAAGATTGAATAACTGCTACTTTTCCAGAACGCTTCCCTTTCCTCCTCATGCTAGGTAGCAGAAGCCACATGCGTTGAGCAACAAAGGATAGTCAGCCTACGTCGTCGCGCTGTTATAATGTCAAAATAAAAGTTGTGTGGGGAATGGCTTTGTACATGTTAAACTCTCCCAAAACTATGGCTGTACCATAATATAATTAATTGGTAATAATTTATTGATAATTGGCAATGAAAATTATGTTAACAAAGGCAAAATTGTTGGAACAAATAAATAAATTATTGAAAGACAAACACAACAACTTCTAGTGTGTGGCTGTTTATTGCCTTTGCTGTCAAGGGTGGATTAACAATGACATGGACTACCAATTAATTATTGTACTTCAGAAAAGCATCTATAGTTTTGGTAAAGTTTGACCTATGGTCCTTTCAAAACAACTTGGAACTCTAGAAAGATGCCCGAGTTTCCGACTTGGAATTACAATTGGATGACCACTCAAAAAACAGTTGTGAGTTCCCAGTTGTCTTGAACGCAGTGAATTCTGAAATGTCAGAATTTCCAGTGTTTTTGAATGTGGCAATATACTAAACCATTCCCCACCCGCAACTTTTCATTTTTTGTTTGTTATTTATTTATTTAAATTTTACCCCCTTTTCGTGGTATCCAGTTGTTAGTAGTTACTATCTTGTCTCATCGCTACAACTCCCGTACGGGCTTGGGAGAGACGACGGTCGAAAGCGATGCGTCCCCCGAAACACAACCCAACCACGCCGCACTGCTTCTTAACTGCTTCTTAACACAGCGCGCATCCAACCCGCATCCAACACAGAAGCCAGCCGCACCAATATGTCGGAGGAAACACCGTGCACCCGGCGACCTGGTTAGCGCGCACTGCGCCCGGCCCGACACAGGAGTTGCTGGTGCGCGATGAGACAAGGATATCCCAACCGGCCAAACCCTCCGTAACCCGGAACGCTAGGCCAATTGTACGTCGCCCCATGGACCTCCCGGGTCGCGGCCGGCTCCGACAGAACCTGGGCGCGAACCCAGAGTCTCTGGTGGCACAGCTAGCACTGCGATGCAGTGCCCTAGACCACTGAGCCACCCAACTGTTATTTTGACATTTCCACAGCATGGGGACGAAACGGGCAGCTTTCCAGAAAAACTAGCAGTCGTTCAAACTTCCCGGTGTAACAGTTGGGTAAATGGGACAATTTTGAGTGCACTGCATTTCTCACCCCTATATTGAGGTAGGTTTTCTGAGCCATATATCACGCTAGCTCCCCAGTGTCTTGATCTACACAGTCATGCTGTCCGACCCTAGCACAGCTGTAAGCAAGCGGGCCGGTTCTGCTGGCTAAAAGCATAATGTCATGATCCACAGTCCAAATGCCTTTCCCCATTTAGTGCTGGGTTCCCTATTTAGAGCTAAACTAAGTCTAACTGAATGAGAGCCTCTGAAAGTCTCATTAGAGTCCCTGTAGAGTAGACTGTGTAAATCTGTTCTCCACTTTCTCTCCCCAGAGACAGATTATGCTAGGCAGGCTAGCGTTCAGCGGGCTGTCTGGTGGTTGAGCTGAATTCATTCCTGTCAGCCAGTGAAAGGTTAACCTGACTGCAGCTCAAGGAAGAGGTTATGTTGGGTTGTGTCACCCCTCACATTCCTCTCACACAAAACCTCATGTTAGCACTGAACCCGCTGGCTATCGCACGCTCCTCTCCAAACCCCTAGCCAGCCAACATAGTCAAAGCTATTTAATCCCCTGTGAGCGGGGGAGAGAGAGAAAAAAATGCAGAATAAAAGAGAATGGGTTTTTATTCAGACCTACTGTGCAGTTTGGGGCTGGCAAGGCTCCCACATGCTCCTCACAGTCTAGGCTAAATCCAAGTACAACACTCTCACCCCTCCCACTACAAACTAGCCACCCATTTCCTCCTCTAGTGTCCCCCCACAGCCCGCCCCTTCCGTCCACAGCCAAGACCTCCCCACTTTAAATAGAGTTGACTTCCTGTTCACCTTTGACCCCCCACTAGATCCCACCCACTCCTGGCAGGCCTCCACTACCAGCAGGCAGTGGTAGAGGCCGGATGAGGCCGGATGACTGGGGGAACAGAGAGAGACAGTCATAAAGAGAGAGATAGGCAGTCAGAAAGAGAGAGAGGCAGTCAGAAAGAGCTAGGGAGAGAAAGAGAGAGAGGCTATGTGCACACTGCCCACAAAATGAGGTAGAAACTGAGCTGCACTTCCTAACCTCCTGCCAAATGTATGACCATACTAGAGACACATTTTCCCTCAGATTACACAGACCTAAAAATAATTTGAAAACAAATACATTTTTGATAAACTCCCATATCTATTGGGTGAAATACCACAGTTTAAAATCACAGCGGCAAGATTTGTGACCTGTTGCCACAAGAAAAGGGCAACCAGTGAAGAATAAACACTATTGTAAATACATCCTATATTTATGTTTATTTATTTTCCCTTTTGTACTTTAACTATTTGCACATTATTACAACACTGTATATAGAGATAATATGACATTTCAAATATATTTTTTCTTTTGGAACTTTTGGAGTGTAATGTTTACTGTCAATTTGTTATTGTTAATTTCACTTTTGATTATTATCTATTTCACTTGCTTCAGCAATGTAAACATATGTTTCCCATGCCAATAAAGCCCCATAAATTGAACATTGAATTGAGAGATCAAGAGAGACTGATAGACCTACAGACCAGAGAGAGAGCCAGCCGCAGCCAGAGAAACAGCCAATCATATCTCAGCCTCATGGAGGGCAGGTTTCCCGTGGCAGGAACCCCTCCCCCTTCGGAGAGTAGAGCAGTGACTTGGTGTCAGGTTTCAAGGCTGACTGCAGCACTCTCTGCCTGGCTGGCTGACTGGCTGGGAGTTACATAAACTTCACCCAGGAAGGTCAGGAAGCAACAAAGACAGCAATTCAGTGGGGCCCACAGCCACAGACACCCTCAGCTGAGTCGCCCCCCCCACCACCACTCTAGTTTCAACGCCCCCAGAGGCCAGAGGAGGGGGTGAGGGGAGAGTCACAGAATAAACCTAAACCACTGATGCACTGAGTCAGACAGGAGGCACCTGCTGTACTGCACAGCAGCTCATCATCATGTTTTGCTTTTTTCCCTCACACTACACAGCTGATTCAAATAATCAAAGCTTGATGATGACTTGGTTATTTGAATCAGCGGTGTAGTGCTGTGGGCAAAAACCAAAACATGCACCCGGGCAGTGCCCAGGACCGAGTTTGTGAAACCCTGGTCTATAAAATTGTCTCTATTTATAAAAATAGTGAATCAGGTTATTACTACCCTAAAGGGTTGTGCCTGTCCCATCGATAACCCTATGGCAGTGTGCTGTACATAGGCACACTGAGTACATCTTCCAACAGACCAAGCAAAGACTAATTCATATTGCCTTGGTATGACCATATCCAACCAGGCCCTTTCATATCCAGCTCCAACACCCTTTATCATACTGCTGTCTTCACAATGATTGGGAACAAAGGCCCTCTGTCTAGAAGTCACTCTCTGTGTGTCTAACAGTGAACAGAACCAGCCCATGTCACAGCCAAGCACTAGCTCCCAAGGTCTAGGCCTACAACTGGCAGGAGACTAGGGATGGGTGGTATACTATATTTTATTATATACCGGTATTGATGCACGGACCGGTTTGGGTTTTTACTTTACCTTGTAAAGCTATATATTATTGTTTGGTTTGTTAAATATGTTACGCCACTCCGCCGCGTGTAATAATGGCAGTTTACTCCGTTTGCTACTTGAGTCATTTCTCTCCCTCTCTACTTCCACACACACCAAGCACCACATCTTGTCACTCAAGCAGAACAGTTTTTTGCGCTACTACGAGTCACAACAACAAAAGTGACAGTCTGCATATATCTTACTGTCTGCAAACAGCTAGTTTCTCTTTTCTTAGCAAGTTGTGGCTAAAATAAATTATGTTAGCTGCTAATACTAATTGCTAGTTAGTTGGCTAGTTAGCCAGCTAAATGTACTTAGTCAGAGCAAACGTAGCTAGAAAGCTAGCTAATACAGCCTGATACCAGTGCTGGTGTAGGCCTACATCAGCACGTTGTTTGTGCAACGGTGTATTCTAAATCAGAAGAATTGGTAAAGCATGAATATTTTAGCTATATCAAAACTACAGTAAGAGAAAACATTTAATGTAACATTAATTGGGGTCCAGTAGGAAACACTGACCAACACTTTGGTTCCTCCCATGTGTCACAATAACCACTCCCTGGCTTTTTCATTTGTTGTTATGTCAAACAACACTGTTTTCAAAGTGCCCACTACATTCCAACATTCAAAAACCTCAAATATCGTCAAAAATGTGAAACATATTGTGAAATGATATTTTGGCCATATCGCCCAGCCCTACTTTATAGTACTGGGGTGAAAAAACATATTATCCATTAGTAGTGATAATGTGTAATGCAAAACATTTGCTTGCTATCTCGGCAAGCGGACCAGAGCAGCATTGATCATGGCTGGGCCTCAAGAACAAGACAGAATCCATCCAGGTCTCCATCATTAAAGACAGACGGAAATCCTAATTAGCCACATGCAGTGCAGGCTAGGGACAGACACAGTGATTAATTTGTCAATCGGGAGGTGCCAGAACAAAATGTGAGCGCGAGAGGGTGGTGATCTAGGGACCTCTGAGGTACCAGAACGCATTACAGAAAGAAGAAAATCACTTATAGTAAAGCATTGCATGCATCTCACCACATTTGCGTAGTGGTATAGATCAGTAGAGTAGAGGCACTTACAGAAGAAGTTGCACACATGGATAACATTTTTAGTGGCCTAGGATCTGGGAATAAAATGTACTTTTATAAACGCATTTCATGCAATTCTACATCATTTTACGTGACTGGAGATTTTGGCAGAATCTTTTTAATGCCTCATTCAAAACATGGGAATTCGGGATTGGGAAATCTCTGACTTCCGACTTCAGTGTGTTCAAGACAACTGGGAAATTGGGGAAAAAACAAGCTCCGAATGGGAAAATTTGATTTGAAAGGTCATCCAACTCGGAATTCCAAGTTGGGAACTCAGGCCTCTTTCTAGAGCTCCGACTTTCCGACCTGAAAAAGTCATGATTTGACTTAGTTTTTTCCCCAGAGTTCCCAGTTGTCATGAAAGCACCATAATACCGCACAAATGACGGAAATGACAGGCTACTTTGACACTGACAAACTGAAATCAATAAAAATGACCTTGTCTTGAATCCATCAATAGTCCAGGCCTAGGTGTGTGGAGACACATATTGTAGGTTACAATGTGAGAAAGAAATTATAGTCCTAAAAATGGTTTCCCGTTTCACTGACTCACCCAATGATGCGCAGCTCACTGGCTGGTGATGGCCGATGCGCTCGTGCCAAAAGCCTCTCTCTCTTGTTTTACTTTGTAAACAATAGGTCTATTTGGAGTCTTCTCTTTTCAGCAGTAGCCATTTGCTTTCCAATCTGTGTTTTCCAGCGATTCTATTTGAATTATTGCAAAAGGCATTTTTTTGTCTGCATGCTGTTTATTAACTGACCGATTTCCCGCACGTTCAAACTGTAGGCTATGCCTTGTTATTGGGCTACATATCACAGTTAGGCACATTTTTTTTAAAGACGCTGATGTTCCTCTGTGGCTAAATGATATGCTTTCTCATGGTGTACTAGGCTATTCTGAATTGTTTTATTTATTTCTGAACAGACAGCAGTAACTCTATAACTTTGGCAAATGTATTTAAATGTATCAGGGGTGCTGCAGCTCCTCCAGAACCCTTCGCACGGCTATGATTCTATAAGGAAATAAATGATGAAGTGCAACACTGGAGAGATCAGCGTTGCAGGCTCATTCATGTCTATCAGAGCAGAGAGGGAGAGAGATCATAGAAAGTGAATCTCGCTCCAGTTCTGTGAGAGACACAGGCGCGCATCTCACACAGGCACAGCCACGCGTTGGTCTCAAACATGGGTTACAATTTTGCACAAACCATAAGCCCAACCCAAATCAGGCCCGGGCTGGGGGGTCCGGGGGGTAGGATAACTATCGAAGAGACAACTTGAATTAACTTTGATCGCTTTTATTCAAATTTTTACATTGCAAAAAGTGAAAATAATTTTTCATCCCATGAGACCTCTCCTTTTTGGACTGTTTCGTTGGATTATGGTTTGCATATTAATCGCTGGACAAACACAGGGCCATGGGGTGAGACAGGGCCAGACACAGGACCAGTAGTGAGACAGGGCCAGAGACAGGGAGTGAGACAGGGACAGACACAGGATCAGGGAGTGAGACAGGGCCAGAGACAGGGAGTGAGACAGGGACAGACACAGGATCAGGGAGTGAGACAGGGCCAGAGACAGGGCCAGGGACAGACACAGGATCAGGGAGTGGGCCAGAGACAGGGAGACAGACACAGGACCCGTAGTGAGACAGGGCCAGAGACAGGGAGTGAGACAGGGCCAGACACAGGACCAGTAGTGAGACAGGGCCAGAAACAGGGAGTGAGACAGGGCCAGACACAGGATCAGGGAGTGAGACAGGGCCAGAGACAGGGAGTGAGACAGGGACAGACACAGGATCAGGGAGTGAGACAGGGCCAGAGACAGGGAGTGAGACAGGGCCAGACACAGGACCAGTAGTGAGACAGGGCCAGACACAGGGAGTGAGACAGGGCCAGAGAGTGAGACAGGGCCAGACACAGGGAGTGAGACAGGGTCAGAGACGGGACCAGGGAGTGAGACAGGGCCAGACACAGGACCAGGGAGTGAGACAGGGCCAGACACAGGGAGTGAGACAGGGCCAGAGTCGGGACCAGGGAGTGAGACAGGGCCAGAGATGGGACCAGGGAGTGAGACAGGGCCAGAGACGGGACCAGGGAGTGAGACAGGGCCAGACACGGGACCAGGGAGTGAGACAGGGCCAGCGACGGGACCAGGGAGTGAGACAGGGCCAGCGACGGGACCAGGGAGTGAGACAGGACCAGAGACAGGCAGTGAGACAGGGCCAGAGACAGGCAGTGAGACTAGGACAGGGGGGTGGGCACCACTCTATCCCCTGATGCCCTGCCTGTTCAGCAAATACAGTATCTGTTGGCTCTTCACACACCAGTGGACATGAATAGAGCAGTCTACCCATAAGCATCAACACATGGGTGGATGTTGACACAGACTGTAGGGAAGCTGGGCCTGTTCGCTGGTGTTCCATGTCCCATTTCAATTAGCGGGTGGACAAATTGGACAAATTGGCTGCTGGGTCAAAACACCAGTCTGTGCTTGAGTATTTCTACTTGCACATCGTCATCTATCACTCCAGTGTTAGTGCTAAATTGTAATAATTTCGCCTCTATGGCCTATTTATTGCCTTACTTCCCTAATCTTACTACATTTGCACACACTGTTCATAGATTTTTCTATTTTTTTTCTATTGGGTTATTGTCTGTACGTTTGTTTATTGGCCATGTCGCAGTTGTAAATGAGAACTTGTTCTCAACTGGCCTACCTGGTTAAATAAAGGTCAAATAAAATAAAAATTCAGCCTACCTGTTAGTCTAAGTGGTAGAGTTGAGAGAAGCAGAGCTATGCTGTCGAGATGGGGTAAAGACCTAGCGACTTTGGGAATCACCACTCACCACAGAGTAGCTGTGTGTGTGTGTGTGTGTGTGTGTGTGTGTGTGTGTGTGTGTGTATGTGTGTGTGTGCACTTGTTTACAATTTACAGAGCCAGTCAGAGAGAGTTCTGATGAGTGCTGAGCTGCATGTGCCAGCACCAGGGCCATGGAAGGGAACTGACACACTGTGCTGCTGCTGATCAGACATGGGTTCAAACACCATTTGAAGTCTTTAGCCTGCCTGGAGTTCCAGATGGGTGGGGTTAGTAGTTTTGGGACTATTCTATTGGTTCCATTAATCAAGCAAAGTTTAAGTATTTGACATAATATCAAATAGTATTTGAACCCAGGTCTGACATACAGTACAGACTGCTGCTGACGGTCCTCTTTGCCTGGCTGTCTGCGTCACTGTGGAGCCAGGCTAAGAGAGGTGTGTGGATGGATGTTGCTATGCTACTGGCCAGCTCTGCCCCAGGATCCACCTTGTGCCTGTCAGAGCCAGAGCAACACACTAATGCACTCTCTACCTCTCTCTGTGTCTGTCATTAGCCTCCCTCCTTCTCTCTCGCTCTCTCCTTCCCAAGCTGTCCCTCACTCACTCTCTCTGTCCATCTCTATCCCCTCTCCCTCCCTCCCCCTCCTCTCTCTCTGTCCATCTCTATCCCCTCTCCCTCCCCCTCCTCTCCCTCTGTCCATCTCTATCCCCTCTCCCTCCCTCCCCCTCCTCTCTCTCTCACTCACTCACTCACTCACTCCATCCATCTCTATCCGCTCTCCCTCCCCCTCTCTCACATACTCCCTCTGTCCATCTCTATCCTCTCTCCCCCCTCCTCTCCCTCTCTCTCACTCAAAGACACACACACACAGAAAACCACAACAGCAACCACCCCCACACTCTATCTAGCCATGTAGTGAGTGCAGTGCGCAGCAGCAAGACAGACAGACAGTCAGGCAGTGTCTCTAGCCTCTAGCCTGCCCTGACCCACATCTATAGCCTTGAGTACGCTTAGTTACTGTAAGTCCTGGAGACACAGCTGCCACTATTAATCAGGCCCTGGGACACAGCTAGGCTACGGTAATTACCTGTTGTCTGTCTATGTCCCAAAATGGCACCCTATTCTCTATTTAGTGCACTACTTTTGACCAGGGCTTTGGTCAAATATAGGGAAAAGCGTGTCATTTGGGACACAATACTGGAAGGATAGCTAGAATAGGCTGTATTATTATAATTTAAAGGAGGGCTGAGCCTCCTTCCCCTCCCTCCCTCACTCCCTCCCTCCACCTCCCCCTGATTGCAGGTGCACCAAATATGCTCATGCTCTTCCAGGGCTAGTTAAACATTACATGGGTGGGTGGCTGGCTGGTGTCTGGCTGCTGAGAGGAGTGAAAGCATGGCAAGGCTCTCTCTAGTCTCTCTGTCAGTGCAAGAGATGTATCCATTAACGTAGCTGTCACAAATACATGTCTCACTGTCAATTCTTACCATTAATTTCCAACATAGTTGGAACTGAATAGATAAAACATCCTGGATAACCAGATCTAGATTTAAATGGGAATGAACTGAGAAATCATTTGACATTTGACAATTCGCTTCATCAATCCCCTCCTGCCCATGTGGTCAAGGGGAAGGACAACTATTAGCACCAACAACCACAACTATTCTATACATCTGCAATGTGTATTTCTTCCCCTGTAGTAATACATTAAAGCTGCAAAATGTAACTTTTTGAATGACCTGACCAAATTCACATAGAAATGTGACATAGATCTGTCATTCTCAATGAAAGCAAGAAGTCGTAGATCTGTTCTATGTGGGCTATTTCTAAGTTTCATTTTGCGTCTTTTACTTACGTTTTTGTACACCAGCTTCAAACAGCTGAAAATACAATATTTTAGGTTATGGGAAATATATTTCACAGTGGTTTAGATGGTACAGTGACTATACTTGCTTGTTTTGTCACATAAACTGAAATTAGAATTGTAGCATCCAGGAAATGGCGGAGCGATTTATGCATAGTGCATCTTTAAATAGATGAATGAAGGAGAACTCTGCAGAATCTGGATAACTAGGTACTTCATCCATATCATCCTTTCTGAGTCTGTCAGCATATGTCAGCCTAGCCAGCCTCAGACTGAAAGCAAGTGTTAATGGCCCAATGGGTTTACCTGTATCTTGTAGTCCATGGATATGGAGATCCTTTCTTCCTCCTTCATCTCTTCTTCTTCCTCTCCCTTTCCATTCCTTTCTCCATCCTCACCATTGGTCCACGAACAGTTGGAGTCGTGGTGGTCGTGCTGACTAAGGGCAGCCTCCAGCTGAGGCAGCAGCTCATCAGCCAGCAGGTCCGGAGCCTCCAAGCCTTCAAAGCCCCCTCCTTGGGCCTCCACCTCCCCTTGCAGCCCTGCCAGGCTAACCTCTAGAGACACGTAGCCGTTAGTGGTAGTGGTGCTGGCCGGAGGTCTGGTAACTTCCAAGTTAGATCCACAGTTCTGGGGCTGGTGCTGGTCTGGAACGAGCTGGCTGACTGCACTGGGGTAGCAGCTCATGGCCTGGCCAAACATCTCAGATGAGTCGTAGTTCCCTAAGGTCTGCCTGGAGCAGCGCAGAGCCCGGAAGGGACATTCGTCCTCAGCCTGGCTGACTGGGACCTGTTTGGGCTGATGATGCTGAGTCATCCCTGGAGCAGACGAAAACGCACATCCAGCTCCCACGAGAGAGAGTTCAGGCACTGAGGAGGGCAGGGGAGTGGTGGTGGGGATCATGGACACTGGGGCTAAAGAGAGAGGCTGGCTCAGGCTGGAGATGCCAGGCTGTCCCTGGCCAGGGAAGGAGTACTGGGAGGGAGGGTAGGTGGTGGTGGAGCTCACTGAGCAGGAGGACAGGGTGTGAGCCATGGGGGAGCAGGTCTGCATGGAGAAGGACATGCTAGAGTCCTCTGGCCCTACCCCAGGAAAGGCCCCCTGCACCAGCTGGTAGCCACCCTGCTGTGGTGAATTTCCAGCCAGCGAGGCATTGGGGGTTTCCACATTAGCTGTGGCCAGAGCCCCTGAGTTAGGCACAGCCCTGGAGTGGAACTGGGTCCCCCCGGTGGTACGCTGCTGGTTGTGTGATGCTGGCTGTTGGTTGGCCTGGTGGAAGGGGAAGCTGTGGTGCTGCTGGGGCAGAGACTGAGGGTTCACTACCTGTTGACGAAGGTGCTGCTGCTGCCGCTGGTTCAGAAGCTGGTGTTGCTGCTGTAACTGCTGCACTTGTTGTTGCTGAAGTTGTTGTTGACAAGGGTGATGCTGCTGCTGTGGCTGTTGCTGTCGGAGGTGATGCTGTTGGTTGTGGAGTTGCTGCTGCTGTTGTTGATGTAGTTGTTGCTGTTGCTGGGGCACTGAGTGGTAGAGGTTCCCGTTCTGGTCCTGGTTGCCCCACATGGGGCTGCTGTTGGAAAACAACGCGTTGGATTGGGGTGCCTGACCAATTGAGCGTCCATGGAACTGGGTATGCTGTGCTGCTATCATCCCTCCACCACCCACACCCTCAGAGCCAGCGAAGGGCTGTCCCATGGAGTTCTGGGCCTTCATGCCCGGAAAATGCCCCATCTGCTGCCCATAAGCCATGCTCTGTTGGGTGGAGGAGGGCATGGAGGTGGGTATCATCCCGGGGTGTTTCCCTGCCCCTATCGGCTCCACCTGTAGGGGCTCAAAGCCTGCGCTGAGGTTGAGCTCATCCACCAGCGAGGGTCCAGGGGAGAAGCCCTCCTCAGCCAACCCGTCCAGCCCTCCCACAAACAGGTTGGGGTCGTCAAAGAAGTCCATGATGGGATCTGTCATGGCCCACGGACCAGGGTCAGTCTTCCGGAGACCAGTCCCTCACGTTGGACCTCTGCTGGTTTCTAGCTGGTGCTGAGGAGCGCCACGTGTTACTGAGCTACAGTATGTCCATCACAGACTGGCTCTGGAGAGAAAAACTAAGACAAAACCTCAAGTCAGATTTAACAGAGAGAAGAAAAACATGCATCTTTAAACATGTCTCGTTCATACTGAGCTGTGTGTGGGCTGCACAATAAAGAGATTTTCAGTTGTCAAATAGATTTTATTTAGCCTGTCTCTTTTTGATGTTCATCCTGTTTTTCAAATCAATAAACTTCTAGTTGTTTTCAATATCTCCATACACCTCTACCTCATATACACTACAATAAGCAATTTATTACCATAACAGACGCTCTCAGCCACATAAACGTCATCAGTGAAAACAGCGGCTGCCAAAAAGCCAAGTAATGGCTAGGTCAGACAGGCCTGGGATAAATTTGGCACTGTCAATTATCTCTGGTTGGCAGCAGGTAGTTGTGTGGTAACGCATCTGATCTGATCTAAACTGAATCAACTGCCAGACAGACCAACAGCCAGGTGCCTCTAGTCTTCCTCGGTTCAAAGCCCCCTGATGCGATCAGCCTCAGCCCAGTGACTGTGCTGTGGCTGCTATCTACCGAGCCGTCTGTCTGCTAGTAGCTACTGAATGTGTGGGAGGAAGGTGCAGACAGACAGATAGACAGCTGATGCTGTTTGTGTCAACAGCCAAGGAGGTTGGCTCAGGATGCATCTAACCACAGACCAATGACCAATAGAAGATGAAGGAACACTTGTGTTAGTCAAGACCTGCTGACTCATACTCACCACACACACTCACCTCACTACAAACACTTTGACATGCCTTCCTGAATGTACAGTCATGGCTCTCACAAGTCTTCTGATACAGAGGGGGGGGGCATACAACTGAGATCCAATGCTTCAACCACAACTCGTCAACCTCTGCTAAGGTTAAGTGGGGTAGTGGGTAGGCTTGGGCAGTATACCGTATATACCGTATACCGGGGTATTTGGAAATAGCCACGTGATGGGTTTTCAATACTATTAACTATTTGTTTCAAATTTCACGTGTTTGTTTGTAAATGGCACAAAGCGGGAGCAGGTGAGTCCAGCTGTGTATTGACAGGGGTTGAGTTTTATATTGAAAGGCAAGTGTTTTGTTGCTTCAATAGAGTGATCAGGGATGTGCAACTATAGTTTTCCTTCACAGAAAATACATTAGTGCAACACATTCGGCAGAATATAGCTTCATTTTCATCAGATGACAACAGAAGCGCAACGCTATTAGGCTGGCAGTCACACAAGTAGGCTAAATGAGCTTACAATGAACATGCAAGGTATTTTTTTGCAAAAACAATGCATGGCCATCATATTTCTGTTTATTATAGAAAGAATGTGGCTAGCTACATTTCCTAATGTTTTTCTTCAAGTTAATCTGGAGAAAAGTAGGCTGGCTACACTGAGAAAAGCACCACAGAAAAGTAGCTACATCAGAACGCTGTCTGCTGATTGAACGCTCTTAGCGAATTCTCTTCCAAGTGCAACTGAAGCACAAAATGAGTCTGATGCCATGTAGAAATTATGGAGCATTTTAAATTTGCGTTTACAAAATGCAGCAATATATTTCTTATGCGTTTTATCTTTTCTTCCTGCATGGAAAAGTGAAGAATTCTGCATTAATGTGACCCCTACGTTTAACTTGATGGTTATCTAAGTAAGTGGCAAAATGAATAAGGTGACATGGCATCCATCACGGCTTTCTGCCGTGTTTGAAAAGTCAAAGCCCTTTGGATGAGTTATCTGTACAGCTGCCACTGCTGTCTTTTGATTTCCTTGTGTTTTTTTCTCCTCTCAGTTCTCAGCCTGTCTTCTTCCTCTAAGCAGAGCAAGCAGGCCTGTTGCCCTAGAGACTCCAGACTCCAGACAGATACAGCACGTACACATGCTGCTCCAGAGCCAGTACTGTTTATTGCACAATGTCTCTCGTTCACATTCGTTTGTAAATGTCCAAACTCACAAAAAATTACATTCAGTAGCTCTTACATATAGATGTATAACTTTATAGCTGGGCTGCCTGTCTTTGCAATATTATTTTTTTCCATTTGCGCTTGTTAGCATATTTAGCTAGCAGCCTCCATGGTAAAACCGTACATCTCGGGATGAGAGAAGGATGATATGAAGATATGAAAATCTGCATACTGCCCAGCCCTAGTAGTGGGGCTGTCCTTGGCTATGATGAAACCTTACTTTTTACTCATTGTTACAAAGGCCAAGTATGCCATATGACACAAGCACACAACCAAGACAATACACACGATTCATACAGGAAGCATCAAGACTTAACCCTAACATGGTTACTGTGAATCATTAATGTAGCCTTACTCATCTTCATAAATGACAGATGTTATGGAATGGAGGTTCAGCACAACATGGACAGCTATAGCAGTTAGAACTGTGTTTAACAGGAGCACCAGATAGCAGGGGCCAGATCATATCCCATGCCCAGCTCTTGGCTATACTAGAGCTCTGTTCTCATGTGACTAGCAGCCAGCCCAGGAGTAGGAGAGTATTATTTTCTCTTGCAACACAGACCTACAGCTGAGGGCAGGCTAGGCATGAAAAGAGAACTCCCATCGCTCTCAGTCACTTAGCAGGGCTCCATTGTAACTGACAATGAGCAGAATGGCCAGGCCTAATTCTCCCAAACAGACAGGAAAATCTGATCACTCAATTAGAGGTAACATCAGACCAGAATCCTACCTGGGCCGCTCAACAAACTGAATGAGTAATCAGGGGTAGGTTAAGTAGCTTATCTGAGCCGCATAGAGTTTTTCCTGCTGCTGATTCTTCGTCTTGTATTAGTTGGGACCAATGATGAACTGTAGAACCTAAGCTATATGATGTACAATACAACCAGTTATAGGCTGTCTATGGTTGAGACTAGGGCTGTCCCACACTAAATAATAGCTTGGTAGACCGAAAGTCGTCATTTTTAAATGTGTATTCTTCCATATATAGACACACCCAATGTATTTTAATACAATCAACTATATATGCATTGAGCTTGTATGATGCTTTAAGAGTAGTTTTTGATTAAATAAGACACAAATGACCCAAGAGGGAGCCAGAGATGAAGATAATCAGAAGAAGAAAAACTTAACCTGACCATCCTCCTCCCGCTCCTACTGGCTTTTGCAGATTCTGCAGCTACTCTCCTGAAGTTGCCGGTAATAGGTTACACGAGTCGGTAACCTTTCTGAAGTGAAATGTTATTTTATCTTACAATTTCTACTGACCTGCATGCCAGTTATGGTTTATTGATGGCGCCAGAGGAGATGGCCGCCGTTTTACGGTCTCCTAACAAATTGTGCTATTATGTGGGGGGTTTTCATGATATTTGTAAATTATTTTGTACATATTGTTTCTGCAACCGTATCTTACAACAGAAAAGAGCTTCTGGATATCAGGACAGCGATCACTCACCTCGGATTAGATTAGATTTATTCAACACCAACAACAACAACAAGCAGGACTCACACGATATTCTCCAAACACCACACAGGGCAGACATCCCAATTATTCTCAAAAGGAAGCGACGCAGAGGACGAAGAGCCGGATGCCTCGCCCGGACCCGCAGAAGACAACTAGGAAAGCTGCCATTACCGTCAATATTACTCGCCAACGAGCAATCATTGGACAATAAACTAGATGAGGTACTATCACGAATATCCTACCAACGGGACATCAAAAACTGCAATATCCTATGTTTCACAAAATCGTGGCTGAATGAAGACATGGATATTCAGCTAGCGGGATACACGCTGCACCGGCAGGATAGAACAGCATACTCCGGTAAGACGAGGGGGGGGCGGTCTGTGCATGTTTGTAAACAAGAGCTGGTGCACGAAATCTAAGGAAGTCTCTAGATTTTGCTCACCTGAAGATAGTATATTGTGATAAATTGCAGGCCACACTACTTACCTAGAGAGTTCTCAGCTAAACTTTTCGTGGCTGTTTATTTACCACCACAAACAGATGATGGCACTAAGACCGCACTCAGTCAGCTGTATAAGGAAATAAGCAAACAGGAAACCACTCACCCAGAGGCGGCGCTCCTAGTGGCCGGAGACTTTAACTTCTTGAGTGCAGGTGGCAGGATTTTTGTTTTTGGCAAAAAAAACGTACCCATTTGAAACTGCCTATTTCTCAGGCCCAGAAACTAGAATATGCATATACTCAGTCAGAGTAGGATAGAAAACACTCTAAAGTTTCCAAAACTGTCAAAATATTGTCTGTGAGTATAACAGAACTGATATTGCAGGCAAAAACCTGAGGAAAATCCAACAAGAAAGTGCTGTTTTTCCTGAAAGCTCTCTGTTCCATTGAATGCCTTGCCTCCATTTAAAGGGATATCAACCAGATTCATTTTCCTATGTTTTCCTCAAGGTGTCAACAGTCTTTAGACATAGTTTCAGGCTTTTATTTTGAAAAATGAGCGAGAAAGATCACCATCAGTGGATAGCTGGGTGTTCGCAGAGTTTTGCTTGCGCAACAAAGTGGGGCAGCCATTGTCTCTATCTCTCCTATTGAAAAGCTACAGTCCCAGTTGATATATTATTGATTATATATTTTAAAAACAACCTGAGGGTTGATTATAAAAAAACGTTTGACATGTTTCTGTGGACATTACGGATACTATTTGGAATTTTCGTCTGCGATGTAGTGACTGCTCGAGCCTGTGGATTTCTGAATATAACGCGCCAAACAAATGGAGGTATTTTGGATATAAAAATAATATTTTTGGAACAAAAGGAACACATATTGTGTAACTGGGAGTCTCGTGAGTGTAAACATCCGAAGATCGTCAAAGGTAAGCAATTTAATTTAATGCTTTTCTGACCAATCTACTTGGCTGCTAGCTGTTTGTAATATTTTGTCTACTGAGAGAGATGTTCTTACATAAACGCTTGTTATGCTTTCGCTGAAAAGCTGTATTGAAATCTGACACGCCAGGTGGATTAACAACAAGCTAAGCTTTGTTTTGCTATATTGCACTCATGAAAATTAAATATTTTTAATTTGAATTTGGTGCGCTGCAATTCAGCGGGTGTTGATGAAATGATCCCGCTAACGGGATGGGTGCATCAAGAAGTTGATGTAGGGAAACTTAAATCAATTCTACCAAATCTCTATCAACATGTTAAATGTGCAATCAGAGGGAAAAAAATTCTAGATCACCCGTACTCCACACACAGAGACGCGAACAAAGCTCTCCCTCGCCCTCCACTCTATCCTCCTGATTCCTGCTTACAAGCAAATATTAAAGCAGGAAGCACCAGTGACTCTGTCTATAAAAAAACGGTCAGATGAAGCAGATGCTAAACTACAGGAAAGTTGGAGACTTTTATCTCCCTCACCAACTTTAAACATCTGCTATCTGAGCAGCTAACCGATCGCTGCAGCTGTACATAGTCCATCGTAAATAGCCCACCCAATTTACCTACCTCATCCCCATACTGTTTTTATTTATGTACTTTTCTGCTCTTTTGCACACCAGTATCTCTACCTGCACATGACCATCTGATCATGTATCACTCCAGTATTAATCTGCTAAATTGTAATTATTCGCCTACCTCCTCATGCCTTTTGCACACAATGTATATAGACTCTTTTTTTTTCTTTTTCTACTGTGTTATTGACTTGTTTATTGTTTACTCCATGTGTAACTCTGTGTTGTCCTCTGTTCACACTGCTATGCTTTATCTTGGCCAGGTCAGTTGTAAATGAGAACTTGTTCTCAACTAGCCTACCTGGTTAAAAAAAGGTGAAATAAAAAAATAAAAAATAAAAATGGCACTGTAAAGTTGTATTCAGCGCACGTGACAAATAAACTTTGATTTGAACAAATACAAGTAACAATGGAGGTGAAGGCATGGTTGGAACCTGTAGGCTAAATGCTTTAGGCATAAAGAGAGACAACAGGTTAGAGAACAAATGTAGCTGTCAGTCAGACCTGTCTGCCAGCTCAAGCGAATGAGATCACTTGTGACAATGTACAACGTTAACAGATGAAGCAAGCAGGCTGCTTATAACTTTAATTTTGGGCAACAGGGTTCGGTAGCTGGCCAGCTAGTTTTTTCAATAGGAGAACAACAAGGATTCCTTAATCATTGTTAAGAATATTGAAAATGACTGCAGTTTATACTGGTCATTCTTTTCAGGCTGGTTAGATTGGTGCTAGCTAGGTACCAAGCTAAAGCTAGCTAGCTAACCCAGAAGTTGCTAATAACGTCTGTATCTAAGAAACAGTTGAAGTCTGAAGTTTACAAACGCCTTAGCCAAATACATTTAAACTCAGTTTTTCACAATTCCTGCCATTTAATCCAAGTACAAATTACCTGTCTAAGGTCAGTTAGGATCACCACTTTATTTTAAGAATTTGAAATGTCAGAATAATAGTAGAGAAATATTTATTTCAGCTTTGATTTCTTTCATCACATTCCCAGTGGGTCAGAAGTTTACATACACTCAATTAGTATTTGGTAGCAGCATTGCCTTTAAAATGTTTAACTTGGGTCAAACGTTTTGGGTAGCCTTCCACAAACTTCCCACAATAAGTTGGGTGAATTTTGGTCCATTCCTCCTGACAGAGCTGGTGTAACTGACTTCAATATATCCACAATTTCCCTACCTCGTGATGCCATCTATTTTGTGAAGTGCACCAGTCCCTCCTGCAGCAAAGCATCCCCACAACAAGACGCTGCCACCCTCGTGCTTCACGGTTGGGATGGTGTTCTTCGCCTTGCAAGCATCCCCATTTTTCCTCCATACATAACGATGGTCATTATGGCCAAACAGTTCTATATTGTTTTTCATCAGATCCCAGAGGACATTTCTCCAAAAAGTATGATCTTTGTCCCCATGTGCACTTGCAAACCGTAGTCTGGCTTGTTTATGGCGGTTTTGGAGCAGTGGCTTCTTCCTTGCTGAGTGGCCTCTCAGGTTATGTCTATATAGGACTCGTTTTACTGTTGATATAGATACTTTTGTACCCGTTTCCTCCAGCATCTTCACAAGGTCCTTTGCTGTTGTTCCGGGATTGATTTGCACTTTTCGCACCAAAGTATGTTCATCTCTAGGAGACAGAACGAGTCTCCTTCCTGAGCGATATGACGGCTGCATGGTCCCATGGTGTTTATACTTGCGTACTGTTGTTTGTACAGATAAACGTGGTACCTTCAGGCGTTTGGAAATTGCTCCCAAGGATGAACCAGACTTGTGGAGGTCTACAATTTTTCTTCTGAGGTCTTGGCTGATTTCTTTTGATTTTCCCATGATGTCAAGCAAAGAGGCACTGAGTTTGAAGGTAGGCCTTGAAATACATCCACATGTACACCTCCAATTGACTCAAATTGTCAATTAGCCTATCAGAAGCTTCTAAAGCCATGACATAATTTTCTGGAATTTTCCAAGCTGTTTAAAGGCACAGTCAACTTAGTGTAAGTAAACTTCTGACCCACTGGAACTGTGATACTGTGAATTATAAGTGAAATAATCTGTCTGTAAACAATTGCTGGGAAAATTACTTGTGTCATTCACAAAGCAGATGTCCTCACCGACTTGCCAAAACTATTGTTTGTTAACAAGAAATTTGTGGAGTGGTTGAAAAACTAGTTTTAATGACTCCAAACGAAGTGTATGTAAACTTCCGACTTCCACTGTATTTGCAAACATTTTTGATCCTGCTCATTTGATTCTGATCTAATTTCAAATGTTCACACAGATATTTTCTCATTCGGTCAAACAAATAATGCCTTATTACCAATGCAGTATTGTACAGCTTTGACAGTAATGGTGGCGGTTGGCTTGCACGTGCAAATTCAGCACACATAGAATTGTTTTATTTGACGTGTCAAATTAAAATCTTGTGACGCAAAAACCCAAACGGCGATCCATAATTTATTCACATTGCTTTACAAAATTGTTTTGCTTATTGTGTATATTACATTTGTTTTATTTGATGACTTTTTTATTTTACTCAAAGTCATCATCTCATCTCTATAGAGCTGCAACCTATGCTGTCTGACAAAATCACTATTTTGTAGTTCTTCAAAGTAAATAAGACATACTTTATGACTGCTGAACACCAACTATCAATCACTTTGATCATGTATTTTCAGGTAGAGATACTGCACAAAGCAACAGCTGCTCTCTATATCACCTCACGATTGTGCATTCTTCTGTCTCTACAGTAGCTGGCGTGAAAGAAACACAGACCGGACTAGTAGATGCGCAATGGATTATGGTCACTGTAGTTAATTACCACATTTTATGCACTAAACTATGTAGAATATTGGCCTGTTGGAAACAACAACTCCCTACTACATTGAACAGTTCAGGCTAGATCTGATGTATCTCTAGAGAAACTGTGCAATGTGCGCATTAAGCTCACCGAAGAAGAAAAAAATTAGAAATGCAATGAACCAACGTCTGTCAATCAGTTATTTTGCTTAATCGCTCAGCACTACCATTAGGTGTAGCTTTAGCAGAGATGCCAAGAACCGTAAATTCCGGTTTTCAGGGGAAATGGAAGAGAGCGTGCGTCTGTGACACGACTTCCCTTCAATTAACAAGGAGACAATCCATCTTAACTCTTCCTTCACATTTACTAGATTGATTGAACAGTGCAGAAGGGAACATCGAGACATTTATTTTATTTTTATTCTCATCAAGACCAGAATCTTCAGGATCTAGTTTCAGACATTGTTTTTTTAAATTGCATGTAGTAGGTAGGCTATGACTTTGCTTATAAATGCTGGGTTTGTGAAGCATCTATGTAGTTCTTATGAAGACTTTATGCAGTCTAGAAAGTCTTTATAAATTGACGTTGAACCCAGATCTGCAGTGAAACTAGCTCTAGTTAATCTCTGGAGTTAAGATTTAGCTACAGTGAAACCCACTTTAAAATGTAAAACATAATTCATAGCCAAATCGAATGTCGACTATTTTTTGGCTGGTTTATCTGTAGGCTCTACCCTCAAAGTATTGGGTAATAACCGGTTCACCAATAACAAAACCCCCACCTGAATCAACTTTTCTTTTGTTAAAAAAGCATAATTGGACAATGGAGATTAATTTAACTCTCCAAGAAAACGGATCAAGGCCATTCCTCTAAGTTTCTTCCTAGGTTTTGGCCTTTCTATGGAGTTTTTCCTAGCCACCGTGCTTCTACACCTGCATTGCTTGCCGTTTGGGGTTTTAGGCTGGGTTTCTGTACAGCACTTTGAGATATCAGCTGATGTAAGAAGGGCTATATAAATAAATTCGATTTGATTCCAGAGCACATTCAACAGGTCCCATCATAGTCTGTGCAATATAAATGCATTCGTGTTTGTGCTGCGCTTCCTGCTTACATTTAGTCTCCAACTGGTCACACATTGGTTGAATCAACGTTGTTTACACGTCATTTCAATTAAATTACATTGAACCAACGTGGAATAGACGTTGAATTGAAGTCTGTGCCCAGTGGGCTAGCTACCTCTGCAAGCTGCTTGCTTCTTTGTTTGTTTACCATGAGTCTATGCCTCTTTGCCTCAAGTAGCATGATATCGCCAACCCACTATACACAACAAACAAATAGGCGTTGTCAATTTCAGAGTCCTGGTGACTTATCTAAGCACCCTAAACAAAAAAATACAGATAACAAGTGCAGCGACAACAACGAAATAGAGACAGAAACGATGTAGCATCAAACTGTCCAAACTCACAAACCCGTCGTCTGTCGACGATCCAACTCCATGGATTCAGGAATCAAAATATTATTTGCACAACACTACATCTACGTGCAACGGACATCCATGATGATCATCAATCGGCTTTAATCAACTGTCTGCTGATTACACTAGTTTGTAATGACGCGAAATAGGAATAATCCCAAGAATTTCGGTATTATTACGAAGTAAGAAAGGTTAATAAGTATCGTATTGCATTGTTGAATTTTACTTTAGAATAGGTTCTAGAATCCCTCAATTAACCACACCTGGTTTATGTGGCACAGCGAGAATCTGTAACAATGAACCCATGATAGAATAAGCCAGTCTGTAATGGCCACTAACCTCAGCATCCTCTGAGTGCAGCTATTATGGCTCGTGGCTATCTGAGCATCGAATCTTCACAATAGCCTTGCTGCACCTCCTAGTAAAAGGCTGTTTGGCACTCGATGTGTTTCCCTGTCACAACAGGTAGCTAGCTACCTAGTTAGAGAAATTAGCTGAATCTTAACTTTCTGAATCTGAAAGACAGGTGGCAAGCCTTAGGGATTTTTCCCACCATCTGTTCTTCTCGAGACTCGAATCGTACACGTGTCTTTCATCCACTTGTCTTTCATCCAAGCCCCTCTCCTCTCGACTTCAGTGGTGTCGTGACGCCTCTGCTGAGTAGGAGAGGAGGGAAGAGCTGGATGGGGGTCGACAGTCATTCATTAGGAACAATACAATAGATTGACCACAGACAATCAAACCAGCTGTTCATGGACCCGATCGAGTTTCGTTGAGACTCCCGACTTATATCACTTTACCCTCTGCATGCACATTCATTGCAACGATGCTGAGCTGGCTCGAGGCTCGTACCCTCACACCGGGTCGCTGTCAGTTCAGGACCACCATAACGAAGCGCCGTCAATAACTTTAGTAACACGAGCGCAATATTTAGAACTCTGAGAAACCACTATGGAAATGGTATAATTTACAACGTTCCGCGAGCCATTTTATTGATATTGTAGCTAGTTGGGCGCTTTTCAGACCGGGATTCCCACTGCTAAGGTAACGTTAGTGACCACAGCTGAGCGTCACTGTCTCTCAGTCATTAGAATTACAGTTTGCTCTCAGAGTTAAAAGCTCTGTGTGGAGCCAATACTTTCTATTTATGACGAGAAAATTATTTTATTACTTACCGAAGTGAAGCAAAATCCGTTGACTGAAAATTATAAGAGCGAAGTTAACTAGTTGACCACAGCGGGTCTACTGCTGCTGGCGTGACGAATCGATGATGACATAATTTGCATATCAGTTACTTGCTCTCTGATTGGACAGTTGAGGACTCGTTCAATTTTTATCATCTCAGATTACATTTGGAGCCGGTTCCACATGGACAACATTTCATATTCAAATTTGTCATAATAACTCCTCATATGTAAAATAAAATAAGAAATATTAGACTAAATTGGTTATAAAGGCATGACACACAAGATGGCCGCGGTAGGGTTGAAGCCAATCCGCGGAGGTTTTACTTTGATTACACAAACCTGTAGTCTCCCGAATAATACTGTTGACTCTGACAGGCGAGATAGTGAGAAAAAAAACATGGCAAGCTGTCGGTGTGTGGTGACCCCCAATGGCTCTTGACGGTACTGCTAAACCAAGTCACTATGGTCCTGACGTGGAACCGTAAATCTATGCATGACAGCATGAGACCAGAAATAGTGAAAAGGTTTTCTAAAATCTATGAGATCCAACCAGATTTTTCACACATGCGCTCCTTTTTATTAATCCGAAAGTAAAATCAAAGCACATGCATTAATTCTGAAAGAATTACTGGGGAAAGTTAATCAACTTTTTTGGCCTCTGCGTGCCTCTGTTGGCCTCGAAATTGCGTCACCCTCCAAACACATTTTTAGATGAAGCATAAATTGTGTCATAGCAAACGTGTCAGTTCATTTTTCAACACTAACATATTTTAGTATGTTCACCCCTGGTTATCAACCTCTCCAGTTAATTTACTTAGAGCAAATGTATGCTTGATCTGAAAATGTGGTTGATGGATGGTGTGACGCATTTGCGGAGTCACGTAGAGGCCAAGTTGAGTTCTGTACCACATTGCCCTGCGGCTCAAATTTTGTAACAATGAAGTGGGCTCCATATAGCTCCGCATTGACATGATCGGTTGACCGTAGGTCGGGCGGGAGGTCCTGTATTAAATACAACTCGCTTCCTTGACATCAGCTCTGGAAGTATGAATGCCCTGGCTTCTGGGGAGGCATATCACCATAAATGCTACATGACCAATGCAGACATCAGATTGACCATTCAGTGCCTTTAAGAGTTGAATACCCCTGGTCTATAAGTAACCCATCTACCGTTTAAATCACTCAGTGAGGAAATCCAACATGACCCACACACCCTTATGTGATTAATAAAGGCTACTTAGATCGCCACAGCTAGTCCAATGAAAACCGTGCTTAGCTCAAACCTAAATCACAACATACATGTACATCGCAGCAGTCTAAGGCACTACATCTGTGCTTGAGGCGTCACTAGACACCCTGGTTCGATTCCAGGTTGTACCATAGGACAGCGTACAATTGGCCCAGCGTCGTCCCGGGTTTGGCCATCATAGTTAAGAACCAATTCTTATTTACAGACTTGCCTAGTTAAAGGGTTAAACAAATAAAAATATATACAGTCATTGGTATGCATTGTCGTGTTTATTTCCTTTCAAAGAAAAGCGTTCAAAACTCATTGCCTATACAGCACAAACTGTTCACTGAGGTTTGGGTTCCATATAAGAAAGGTAAAATGAAAAGTATAGTACACATTGTTTTGCCAAATTCAACAGTCCAGACGGCAGCATGTGTTTACATCATTTCCCAGCTATATAAATTGTGCCAAGTATCCAACAGCTTTGAGCAAAACAATGTTGTCTGTGGAGGGCTGCCATTCCCATAGACATTTTTTATATTTACACAAACCTTTAAATCAGCTCAATAAGGCTAAATAGAACATTCAAAATGAATTAAAAGCAACGTAAAGATGGATATGATTATTTAACTTAGCATATTAATTAAAACCACACTTGCCTGCTGCTCAGTCTGCAATATATATTATCCATCTTACCTATAGTTTACACAGTAAAGAGAAATAGAAGACACTAACCCGTAATCCAAAAGAACGCACATTTCCCTTACCCCAAAAATGTAGTGTTGCTCTAATTTGATTTCAGTCAAATGTTTTGGGGAAAAAGAACACCCAAGGTCAGAGTCCATTGTCAGTCCCAATAATAAACAATAACTGTCCTGAGCCCACCTTAACAAGCAGTTATGAATCCATAGTCCACCCATACAGTATACCTATAATTAATGCTGATTTTTATTCTCACCTTTCAACCAGCTTTGAGTAGTTTATCTTCATAGACCAAACCCAAGCATGTGCAAAGAGCAGAGAGGAAAATAAAGGGAAAAGCTCTGATTGCATTGTAGTCTGTGTTACTAAGACAACCAGTTATCATTGTTGATTTACTTACATAATATACACATTTTTAGTTCTATAGCTGTTTGAGCACAAGATGCCTATAATGCTTTTAAAGCTGAGCGCAAGTGTTGCAACGTAAAATTAAGTCCATTCAACTTGTTCAGTTCCTATTCACACGACTGAACGGCTGCTGAAGCTAGTCTGTGGTGTGGCATTCTGCTCTGCATCTTCCTCTAGTGGCTGCTGACTAGGACTGTAGGATTAGCTCAGCTCAGGGGAGGGTTGTCGTCTTTGCTGAAGGGTTGTGTGGATCCGGGCTTCACCCAAGACAGTCCTGACACCTGCAGCCCCTTGTGGTGATCCTCAGGCCGTCTCTAGAATAACAGACACGCATTACCACACTGGTCAACTAGCACCATGGAAACAAATGGCAGCTCACACAGCTTCACCAATCACAGCCCTGCTGGTTCTCATTGGGGTAAAACAAGCCTCTTTTGGGAGAGTGAGCTCAGAGGGAACCTGACTCCTTGGGCCATAGCAGACAAGACTCAGAGCTTTGTGTCCTTTTACATTAGTCTGAAAAGCACACTACTGGGGTTTAGAAAACTCACTTTGTGTGAGAACATCCGTTCCTTCGCCTCGTCGTGGATTGCTGGGTTCCATGAAGAGAAACTGGAAAATTAAGCACAAAAACCCCCAAAAGGAAACAATTCTCAACCCTTTATTGCATCTCCTTTCATATGCTGCAGGTTTCTTATAAAAACAAAAAAATGTAAAGACTGAATGTTCAGATTGTTCATGAGCTATGAGAATGAGTAATGGAATTCCAGGAATGAGGAGCATTTCCTACTACCAACCTTATTGCATAAGGATCGTCCATCTTGGGCTGGTCGAAGAGGTGACTGTTGCATAGTTTGACGCTGTCTATCACCTTGCTTTTGAACAACTGCACATCCTTGTCGTACCTGAAAAAAACATGATTACACAAACAATTCGCCAGTCAATACAGTGTGGAGTGTTAATTGCCCCCACCTGGCCAATCTAATTAATTAGCTCAGGGAATTAAGATTTTGTTTTACTCCTAACAGAATACCTCAACATTTCAATTAAACAGAGTCTCAAACAGCCGCCTGTCCCTTTTAGTAGCTGGGCATCGGGACGCATTTCAGCAAATAAACAATGGGTCTAAATTCATTGTTTATGAAGTTACCATGGACACAGCTCTGATAATCCCAGTCACGTGCATTAAAAACATTGCTCGCCATCAAAAATAAACATCAAATTCAAGCTCTCCATGGTGCCGAAGTGCCAAATCGGGGGGTGCATGATCTGCGATAGATTTGTTATGTTTATACTGGTCACAATTAAGTGTGGTAGTCTTCAACATTTTGTGCAAAAGCGGTGTGCATTAAAGAAATACACACCTGGCTCAAATAAACAGAAGCCCGTCTCTAATAAGCACTGGTTGGGTTCAGTGATTAAAGCAAATAAATGTGTGGACTATTAATTTAAGTTTTACAGTACACAATAGGAACACAACTAGCTTGCTTGTTGACCTATATAAACTGACCCAGGTCACATACGTATGCGTGGCCCAGTTTCCATGTACAGAAGGAAGAGAAGGAAGGCTGTGAGGATAAAGTGAACAAGTACAGACTTACAGCACAGCAGCTTCTGGGTTGAGTGGTTCCATAGTGTTGATCTTGTAGAACACCGTGCGTGCATACATCAGGACTTGCCAGATGTGGTTGTGATTACGCCTTCATGTCCACAGGGAGACATTTATGATTCTCTCAACATAATGGCAAACCAAATACAACTCCAGTCACAGTAAATACACAAGTATCATAAAGGAATTCCATGGTGCATAGGTTCATCTCAGACTAGTGAAATACCCAACAGTGGCACTGCTCAAACACCAGTAGTGCACAGCCAAAGTGTGACATATACACCATAATGACAAACAGGTTTCCAATGAGAATGTCATGGACAACTTTCCCATTCATTAAAAGGTATAGTGCCAAGCTCCTATAAATCCACCTTCAGCTGATAGAGACTGAGGTTTAAGAGGAGAAGACCTTACAAGGCTGTGTCACTGTCCAGCTGAAGAAACAGGCCATGAGGAACAGAGCTGGAACAGCAGAGTAAACACTGGGCCTTGATGTAACGCATGTCAGTTCTAACCAAGGCACACTACAGACAGCCCCACAGTTCAACTCTCAGGGACAGCACTGTATCACACATATCAATCACAACATGATGCAGTAATATCATAGATCAAAAGGTAGTAACTGCATTTAGCCTATCATGGGATGTGTAAGGCTGTGTAGTAGTGGCTAGTACATGGTGGAGCAGACAGTACACTAACGGGAAAAATATCAAGCCACATGTACCAGACAAACACTCATTTCCAAATCGCCCTCATTAATTTGGATGTAATGATCTGGGCATAGAAGCCATGTACCGACCTCCACTTGGTGAAGGCTCTCCTGACATCAAGCTCTCCTGAAACAGGGTCCACTAGTGGGTGGAAGACTGGGATATCAAACACCACTCTCTAAATGGTGGTACAGGAGAGAACATGGTATTTATGCAATATTCTAACAGTACTAAAACACCACATTTCAATGTACCACCATATAGTGCATTCAGAAAGAATTCAAATCCCTTAACTTTTCACATTTTGTTACGTTAGCCTTAATCTAAACTTGATTAAATAACTATACACAATACCTCAATGAAAAAGCGAAAACAGGTTTAGAAAAATAAAACAGAAATACCTTTACAGACCCTTTGCTATGACACTCGAAATTGAGCTTTCCACAACCGCATTGGAGTCCACCTGTAGTAAATTAAATTGATTGAAAATGATTTGGAAAGGCACACACCAGTCTATATAAGGTCCCACAGTTGACGTCAGAGCAAAAACCAAGCCATGGGAGGAGGGGGAGGGGGGGGGGGGGTCGAAGGAATTGTCCATATAACTCTGAGAAAGGATTGTTTCGACGCATAGATCTGGTGAAGGGTACCAAAAAAATGTCTGCAGCATTGAAGGTCCCCAAGAACAGTGTCCTCCATTCTTAAAATGGAAGTTTGGTGGGTGGTTCCAAGACTATTCCTGGCGATGGCCGCCCAGCCAAACAGGAAATCGAGGAGAATGGCCTTGGTCAGGGAGGTGGGAGAACCTTCCAGAAGGAAAACCATTTCTGCAGCGCTCCATCAATTAGTTTTTCTGGTCTGCTGAAATCAAGATTGAACTTTTTGGCCTGAATGCCAAGCATCATGTCTGGAGGAAACCAGGCACCGTTCTTCACTTGGCCAATACCATCCCTACCTTGAAGCATGGTGGTGGCAGACATGCTGTGGGGATGTTTTTCCAGAGGCAGGGACTGGGAAACTAGTCAGGATCGAGGGAAAGATGAACAGAGCAAAATAAAGAGGTCCTTGATGAAAGCCTGCTCCAGAGCGCTCAGGACCTCAGATTGGGACGAAGGTTCACCTTCCAACAGGACAATGACACAGCCAAAACACAGGAGTGGCTTCAGGACAAGTCTCTGTCCTTGTGTGGCCCAGCCAGAGCATCTCTGGAGAGACCTGAAAATATTTGTGCAGTGACACTCCATCAAATCTGACAAAGCTAGAGAGGATCTGCAGAGAATTGGAGAAACTCCCCAAATACAGGTGTACGAAGCTTGTAGCATCACACCCAGGAAGAACTGGGGCTGTAATCGCTGCCAAAGGTACTTCAACAAAATATTGAGTAAAGGGTCTGAATAATTATGTCAATGTGATTTGCAATTTGCACAAAAAAATTTAAACCTGTTTTGTATTGATGAGGGAAAAAAACTAAAACTATATTTTAGAATAAGGCTGTAACGCAACAATGTGGAAAAAGTCAAGGGGTCTGAATACTTTCCGAATGCACTGTATGACGGTCACAAACCAATCAGTCTCAGCCTTTGCCACCAAAGCAGGAAATGCCGAACACAATAACCTTTGAAATGTTGTGTAAAGCAAATAAATTGCTTTATTTTGTGTAAACAGCTGTGTTGTAGTGTTACAGCAAGCAGGTCCACAAAAGTACTCACAGGACATTCACCATCAGGATAGTTATCTGGAATATACACAGTGAACTTGAAGACTCCATCCTGGTACAAGCCATGTCTGATGAAAATGACCCCAAACCACACTGGAAAGAAGAGAAAATCATGAATTTTGTAAAGGTTATGTATAGATTATGCAGTCAAACAGGATGACAGATTTGGGCTCCCGAGTGGCACAGCGGTCAAAGGCACTGCATCTCAGTACAAGAGGTGTCACTGCAGTCTCTGGTTCGAATCCAGACTGCATCACATCCGGCCGTGATTGGGAGTCCCATAGGGAGGTGCACAATTGGCCTAGCGTCGCCTGGAGTTTGGCCGTCATTGTAAATAAGAATTTGCTCTTAACTGACTTGCCTAGTTAAATAAAGGTTAAATAATTTTTTTTAAATTAGGCTCTTACTCAATGCTGATTTGTAGGATGGCTGCACATAGATTCCAGGCAGTTTTTGCTTGATCACTAGCGTGCTGTGGGTCACAAGGTAACATGGAATTAAATCAATGCAGCAGAAAATAGACATGGAAATTGTGTGGTTTCGTCAACAGCTTCTCTAAATTAATTACATAAGTGGTTCAAATATATCAAAGATGCATGCTTCCTTTCCTTCAGGTAGGCTAATCAATGATCTGACATGGTTGGACTGGTGAAAACAAATCTTACCTTCACTTATCCAGTCACAAAGATCAGTGATTACCGTTAGCAAAGGAGGGAGGAATGACGCATTTTAAAAGCTATTCAAACAGAGCCAGTGTGTCTACTACATCCACTACCCAAAATAAAGTCGGATCTGGGGCCAGTACTTACAACTCAGCCAGCAGCGAGTACTCCAGGTAGAATGGACCGTAGGAGGCATGTGTTCCGTTGGCCAACTGTGCCGTGGCGGCAGGAGAGGCAGGCTTGGTGATGGGGACTGCATTCTTGGGGATGGAGGGAAGCTGCTTCTTCCCAAAGCTAGGACGGGCTGGACTGGCTCTTTGTTGCTGCTGCTCTCCACTCTGTTCCTCACAGTCAGATCTCTGCTCAGCAGAAGAGTGAACAAAGAGCATTTAACAACTCAATATATATGTCAAGGAAATAAAAACTGGTAGCATTGATTATTACAAGGAGGGGAGTATGTTTAGATTGAAACCACTTTGCCAAACTTTATTCATCATGTTGCAGAATCACAAGAGACAAGGCAGACTACTAATTTCAAGCAAGTCTGTTAGTTCTCTATGCAGATAGATGTAGAGGCAAGCTCTGTTGTCAAACTACAAAACACAGAAAGCAGTGGGAGCACATATTGAGCCCTGGGCAATAAATAGGCATGAGGTGACGACCTCTCAGGTTTCATAGTTGACTGGCATCAAATTCCTCGTTCCACAGGAGGTGAGAGAGAGCATCCCTAAATACAGCCTGCATCATATCCTGCCAATGCTAGCTCAGTGGGAAGCACAGGGGAGGATAGGCTAGTTCACAGCAGGAGGGATGCCTGTAAGCAAAAGAACACCTCAGCAACAAACCCTCAAGGACCATCTCTGCAACTACAGAAAGAATTCAGGTTCACAGTGTGTGCCATTAAACAAACCACGCTGTAGAAGTATTAAAGTTGAGGCACAGAGCAATGAGTGAACCATTCATCTGACAAGGCAGGACAGAGAGTAGTCACACCTATGTTACTACGGGCAGAGCTACTTCTCCAATGTGACGCCTGTATGCTAAACTAAAGTTGGTGACTCCCTTTCTCGCCGAAGTCATTGAGGTATGCAGGCAACAGACAATGGCAATAACAAACAGCAGATGCCTGGCAAACAGCTTTTCACCCAACTGAATCTTAGCAATTAGCAAACAAAACAAAATGCACTGCACAGTTGAGAAGTTCACCATTGCTCTGGTCAATATTTTACATATAGCAGGTTAAAGGACCAAAGAGTTCAGTCGACTCTTCTCATCAAACTGGATGCAGTTTATCACAGTGCCATCCGTTTTGTCACTAAAGCACCTTATACTACCCACCACTGCGACTTGTATGCTCTAGTCGGCTGGCCCTCGCTACATATTCGTCGCCAGACCCACTGGATCCAGGTCATCTACAAGGCCATGCTAGGCAAAGCTCCGCCTTATCTCAGCTCACTGGTCACGATGACAACACCCATCCGTAGCACGCGCTCCAGCAGGTGTATCTCATTGAGCATCCCCAAAGCCAACACCTCATTCGGCCGCCTTTCGTTCCAGTACTCTGCTGCCTGTGACTGGAACGATTTGCAAACATCGCTGAAGTTGGAGACTTTTATCTCCCTCACCAACTTCAAACATCAGCTATCTGAGCAGCTAACCGATCGCTGCAGCTGTACATAATCTATTGGTAAATAGCCCACCCATTCTCACCTACCTCATCCCCACAGTTTTTATTTATTTACCTTTCTGCTCTTTTGCACACAAATATCTCTACCTGTACATGATCATCTGATCATTTATCACTCCAGTGTTAATCTGCAATATTGTAATTATTCGCCTACCTCCTCATGCCTTTTGCACACATTGTATATAGACTCCCCTTTTTTTTCTCTACTGTGTTATTGACTTGTTAATTGTTTACTCCATGTGTAACTCTGTGTTGTCTGTTCACTCTGCTATGCTTTATCTTGGCCAGGTCGCAGTTGCAAATGAGAACCTGTTCTCAACTAGCCTACCTGGTTAAATAAAGGTGAAATAAAATAAAATAAAATTTGTGTCTTCATTTTTCAAATATTGCGATAATGGTATCGCCACAGCACTACAGAGCACCAGGTAGTAAAAGGCGACCCTGAAACAGCCCTCTTTCGGGATGAGATTGCAAAGGAGTGTCCCTGGCAAGGAGTTGGCGAAAAGGCATGAGTAGGCCTAATGCATTATTAGAGGACACCACAAGTCAAACATTCCCATGCCACAATTCCAGTCCTCCAAGATTACTCTCAAACTAAAGACAGATGGTAACAGGTGTAAAATGCACAAAGCTTCAAGGAAGCCATGCTGTCTTTGTGGGAAAATGTTAGGGAGACAGGCCACACTAGGCTTACTCTCAATGTGTGGGGGTCTCTTTGGGAACTTTTGAAGATCCTGTTTTTTTGTCTTTCAGCTCGCTTGTGTGTTGGGTGAACTTGACAGAAGTTGGCTTTCAGTGCAGAAGAGGAAGAGCGCTCCCTTACCTTACGACCAGTATTGGTAGACATGCTCCAGAATGGGTTCAGGTTCATTAAATTGTCCGTCCCACAACAAGTGTTGCCTGTGCCATTCGCTAGCGTCACTGGGGGTAGAATTAACAGAACAAACGTTACGTTTTGATTCATTTAGGGCCATTTTCGTACTGGTCTCCCATGACAAATCGAACCCACAACCCTGGCGTTGAAAGCACCATGCTCTACCAACTGAGCCACACGAGACCAAATGACTGATGGGGCAACCTGAACTCAATGACAGCTGCTGACTCTCTGATCTACGGACCATGTTGCTGCTCAGACAGACGTGCCGCATTCATGTCATGACGTCAAACAGGCCTGTTACGTCTCTGCCAGGCCAAGCACTTTAAACCTCACCGGGAAATAATCCAAACTGGTGTTAATGGTTGTTTAACATAGAGGTTGAATGTTAGCCTAGTTAGATTCATTATTTTATTCACATATCACCAAAGCGCATTGTTATTGCCGTTGGCTACAGCAGTTGACAAGTTAGTAAACTAAGATCTTTGCTTAGCTAACTACTATGCCAACTAGCAATGTTGACATTGTATCAGTGTTGGTTCACGTGTTTCTACGCAGGCAACTCATGATGCAAAATTACTTTGAACACATAGCTAGTTAGTTGAGCTATATATAGTTACAGTAACTAGCTAGATCGTTAACAAGATACGTCCAGTTTGTTAGCTGAACGTCAGGTTTGCAATAACAAATCAAGCATACATATTCATTTGCAATGGGATCTAGCATTGTTGCATATTTTCCATAATGAAAAATGCATACTTTACGACTCGATAAACGAATGAAAGGAACGTTATTCACAACAAACTTAGCAAACTAACCAGTTATACTACCTTGCAAACTAACCAGCTAACGTTACATAGCTTGAAAGCTAACGGTAGCTAGCTAGTATCCAGTTGCCAGCTTACCTTCCCTGAACGAAAATTCCAACAAGTTCCTGTTCAAAACTTGCCCATTTATGTGAACAAATTCAAAATGTGCGTTTTAAAGGACGTTGTTACAATCACCACTGGTCAAAACAAAAAAAGGTGCACCGCAATTATTTGGGTAACTGGCTAGCTAAGCAATCTCACAGACACCGGAAATCAACCTAAGGGCTCATGATGGGCGTTTCCTATTCACCAGGGATATTTCTATTGGCTTTTAACAATGCGTGGATAAAGTGTCTGAAATATGATTCGCTGACGTTCTATCACTTTTTAAGTCATGCTGTTATGCCGCATTCAGGTACTAGTCGGAACTAGGCGCTCTATTCAATTAAATTCAAGGGGCTTTATTGGCATGGGAACATGTGTTAACATTGCCAAAGCAAGTGAGGTAGATAATATACAAAAGTGAAATAAACAATCAAAATTAACAGTAATCATTACACATACAGAAGTTTCAAAACAATAAAGACATTACAAATGTTTACTCAGTTATAAGGAATTCTTATCACTTATCATATACAAGGTCCCTGTAACACCTAAAGATTTTGCAATTGTTTTAGACGCCATTTGCTCAGGTGTTGCTCTGTTATTCAGGAACGTGTCAAGACCTGACCCTCAGAGCCTACCTTCTATTGACCCTGTTGACTCATCAGAAGGAAAAATGTGTTTCTCTTTTGGTCCATTCAATAACAGAGCGATACAAACCTTGTTTCAGCAGGATGTTGTATCTATCTATACCTTATGTCATGCCTTATTGGAATGGATTTATTGATAATATCTTTTGGGGAAAAGTTTGGATGTTGCCACACACATACCTAATTGTTAACAAAATTAAGGAAGTTTCCTTTAAAATTATTCATAAATATTATCCTGCCAACCACTATATGAAGAAGTTTAAGAAAAACATCAACTCAAATTGCTCCTTTTGTAATGACCACCCAGAAACAGTGTTGTATCTTTTTTGGCATTGTATTCATGTAACAAAATTGTGGCAAGACATCAGTAGATTTATAATTGAACACATTTATGAAGATTTTACACTATTGTGGAGAGATGTACTTGGATTCTTGGATTCTTTACATACGATAGAAATAAGCTGAAACATTTTTATGTAATTCATTTCATTATTCTTTTGGCCAAATTTCATATACACAAATGTAAATTTACAAACAAAAAAACACATTTTCTTACCCTACAAAAAGAAATTGTATTTTTAGACAGTTCAATACTCTACTAACAAAAAAGCTGTTATAATTGTAAGTATGTCCCTTAATGTCCTTGTGTAATTGTGTAATGTGATATTGTACCCCCTAGCTCGATTGTCCATTGTTTATAATCTATATATACTTGTGTTCCCTTATGTACTTTCTGTATTGGTTTGTTGTTAATAAAAATAAAATAAAATAAAAAACTAGTCGGAACTAGGAAACTCAGAAATTTCCGAGTTGCGCAGAACATAGAATGTGTATAGATGGGTTGGTTTGTTTAGAATGCGCAACTATTGGGAAAAACAGACGGGTTGGCTTTGATTGTTGACAACATGTTAACTATATTTCGTCTCCAATGTTTATTAAAAACATAAATGTGATAAATAAGCGCTTGTTGTCTCTCAAATACAAATCGGTCACATACACATGTTTAGCAGATGTTATTGCAGGTGTAGCGAAATGATTGTGTTTCTAGCTCCAACAGTGCAGTAATATCTAACAAGTAACGTCTAACAATACACACAAATGTAAAGAAAAGGAATGGATTATATAAATATTAAGATGAGCAATGTCGGCACGGCATAGACTAAAATACAGTAGAATAGAATAGAATACAGTATATACATATGAGATGAGTAGCACAAAATATGTAAACATTAAAGTGACTAGTGTTCCAATTATGAAAGTGGCCAGTGATTTCAAGTCTATGTATATGGGGCAACAGCCTCTAAGGTGCTAGTGACGCCTATTTAACAGTCTGATGGCCTTGAGGTAGAAGCTGTTTCTCAGTCTCTCGGTCCCAGCTTTGATGCGCCTGTACTGACTGACCTTACCTCCTGGATTATAGCGGGGTGAACAGGCAGTGGCTCGGGTGGGTGTTGTCCTTGATTATCTTTTTGGCCTTCCTGTGACATCGGGTGCTGTAGATGTCCTGGATGGCAGGTAGTTTGCCCCCAGTGATGTTTTGGTCAGACGGCACCACCGTCTGGAGAGCACTGTGGTTGCAGGCGGTGCAGTTGCCATACCAGGCGGTGATAGTGCCCGACAGGATTCTCTCAATTGTGCATCTGTCAAAGTTTGTGAGGGTTTTAGGTGCCAATACAAATTTCTTCAGCCTCTAGAGGTTATTTTCCCTCACCTCCTCCCTGTAGACTGCCTCATCATTGTTGGTAATCAGGCCTACTACTTTTGCGTCATCTGCAAACTTGATGATTGAGTTGGAGGCGTGCATGGCCATGCAATCATGGGTGAACAGGGAGTACAGGAGGGGACTGAGCACACACACTTATGGGGCCCCTGTGTTGAGGATCAGCAAAGTGGAGTTGTTGTTTCCTACCTTCACCACCTGTGGGCGGCCCGTCACGAAGTCCAGGAACCAGTTGCACAGTATGGGTCCCTGGGCCCCAATCATAATCATGAGCTTGGAGTGTACAATGGTGTTGAATGCTGAGCTATAGTCAATGAACAGCATTCTTACATAGGTATTCCTCTTGTCCAGATGGGATAGGGCAGTGTGCAGTGCGATAGGGATTGCATCGTCTGTGGATCTATTGGGGCAGTAAGCAAATTGAAGTGGGTCTAGGGTGTCAGGTAAGGTAGATGTGATATGATCCTTGACTAGTCTCTCAAAGCACTTAATGATGACTGAAGTGAGTGCTACAGGGCAATAGTCGTGTAGTTCAGTTAACTTTGCTTTCTTGGGTACAGGAACAATGGTGGACATTTTGAAGCATGTGGGGACAGCAGACTGGAATAGGGAGAGATTGAATATGTCCATAAACACTCCAGCCAGCTGGTCTGCACATGCTCTGAGGACGTGACTAGGGGCAACTAGGGATGCCATCTGGGGCCGGAAGCCTTGCAAGGGTAACAATGGTTAAATACGTTGTACAATTGTTGGTTAGTTAGTGAATTTTTGCCATATTAGCATAGAAGTGACACATCAGTCAAAACACCTCAAAACAAGACAAGAACAAGACAAGAACAAGATAAAACTAGTTGAAACGGCACTAGTAACAGACCAGATATCAACCCAGTGAAACCCTTTGGCTATCATCACAAAGAAAAGCAAAGGTAAAGGTATCCAACAATGATTTATTTCTGAGGTATAACCATAGACATTAAAAACAGTATATCGTGATAATGACGTCATACATAATTCCTACGTAAAATTCCCGATTGCGTGATATTGCTGAGTGGCACCAAAGATTATGGATATACTGACATTGGGAGTCGTTGACCACAAAGTGGCACAGCGGGCTGTCTCGCGCCCGCCTATCCTTTCTTTGGATTGGATTGGTGGATACATCAGATTGTTGAATGTTTTGAATATTCGATGAGGGTTGTTGACACCACCCGCTTGTATTCAATGGCAAGAGATGATATGCTACTAGTCTCAAGTAATTTAATTGTTTTATTTAACTAGGAAAGTCAGTTAAGAACAAATTCTTATTTACCATGACAGCCTAACCCAGCCAAACCCTAACCCGGACGACGCTGGGCCAGTTGCGTGCCACCCTATGGCACTCTCAATCATGGCCGGTTATGATACAGCCTGGAATCGATCCAGGGTCTGTAGTGATGCCTCTAGCACTGAGATGCATTGCCTTAGACCGCTGCGCCACTTGGGAACACTGTATATGCATAGCCAAAGTAGCCTGGATCTCACGTGTCCTACTTAAATCAGTACACTTGTAACACCTTAAGCATTATGAAACTTCTATTCGATCAAATAAACGTCACGTCGCAAATAAGCAATTATTTTTTTGGTTGACCAAATTCGTTGACCTCCAAACAAACACTCCTTGCTTGGGGGGGGGGGGGGCGAAAGAGCGCAACAACAAAAAACACCTACAACAGGGAGACAGATTTTCCACCGAGTCAGCTTCTCTATTCCACCTCCTCTGCGATGGCATCAAAACAACGCTATTGATCATGGTGAAAGTGGCCGTAACTAGCAAAGGTTCATGGTCAATGTAGTCGTTTTCATCCTGCATTAAAGAGTCAACCGGGAGCCTCGTAATAGCCTGTCGGCTGGTGTCAGCACATGGTGCTGTGTGACGACAAATGCATTCGTCAGAATGGATCGCTACTTATTTAAAAATTTAGATTTGTAGTTAACTTTAAAATAATTTACATTTGAGATCATGTTGGCAATCATCAGAAAAGCAGTCTTCCATAGGAATGAATGGAATTTTCAGTATTTCCTTTAATAGTTTCAAGGACAAAATATTAAGTATTTTTTGTGTTGTAGTCACAACAGTAGTGGGGACAGTAGGATTAGTACTTTCTAAAAATGATACTGTAAGGATTTAAAAATATATATATATATTATTTGTATGTTTAGCTCACAATATCATTTAAAATTATGCATTAAGGCTAAAACAAATGAATGCATTAGTACATACATTTCTATAGCTTCCAAAATATGTTTTACAATGGTGGGGGAGTGCCAAGATGGTGTGTTTGCTTCCAAACAGCAGCATCTGTCTGTTAGCTAATGTATATATAAACTAGTAGTTGCTATGCAGTAGCCCAAACTGGTCTTAGAGCATTTCATATTATTATGTATGTGATTCAGAGAAACTACATTTAGTATAATAACATTTAACCAACCTTCTTTAGTTTTTGCCATAAGTAATGACTTGTTTTATGTAACCATACAAACTTAACATATCATACGAATTTGACTGTCCCCAATATACATCTACTATGTTACTTTCAGTTTATGAGACCAGGCTGGGTTTATAGAGCAAAAACTATTTTAGGTGCAGCAGTACCATTATTGTAGGGAATACTCAGTAGGTTTTGTAGAATATATACAGTGCCTACTGAAAGTATTTTGTTAGGTTACAGCAGTCATGACGTTGGCCTTTTTGGGTATAGCAAGCCCATCCCCCTCTCCCTGCCTCCCCCTTTCCTCCTTCAACTAGGCTGCTGTGGTCAGAGGTCATAAATTCCTGAGAAGACCTCATGGACACACAGTTATAGAGAGTAGTTTTTCATGGAGACAAAGGAAATCCTTCCACCTCACAGAACTAGAGGTACGAACAAATTTCATGTTCCGGAGAAAGTGTGGTCCGTTTGTCACAACTTGGGAAGCTCATGGGAGACGGTGTGGCCACATTACCATAACGTTGTTTATATAATAGCCCCAGATATAAGGTTTACATCTAATTGTTGTATAAGATGAATGAGTGAGTATGATACTGTTAACACAATTTTACAATGTGATTTTGGACTGTTTAATGAAGGAAAACTCAAAAAGGGAATTGGATTTGAACTAAATCAGAGGACCGCCCCTGAGCCCAGTTAGGGTCAGACATCCTGGGACAGCTCTTTTCTGCCATTCCGAATAAAATCACCAGACCATGTTTTTCTCCATTAGGAGGGGGACAAAGGTTGTAGACCATTGCTGAATCTTTTAACAATACCACGTGGTTAAACTCTTAGACTATCGATACTGACAGAATGAGAACAAGTCTTTGATATTAATTACTAGTCTGCAGCTAGGAATTCGGTATCATTGAACGCGAAGAACGACAACCGCCGAAACATCCATTCTATAACGAATGTCACTTTGAACTATCCCCTCTATCCAAGACAGAGAGAGAGAGAGGGAGAGAGACGGACAATTCTACGAAAGACACAAACATTTCACCAGCGATCAAGACGACACACTGAGTGTAAAAATATATATTGATTGCAATTGTTCCCGAATGAGTGAGTGTTCATGTGTAAAGGATTAACATTTTAATTGTTATAATTAACTCTGTAGTGACTTCTTAGTCGACCACCCCCCATTTCCCCTTTGTCTAACAAGCCGCCATGCCGGTTCAGCCCACTAGGGCACATCCTCCTATCATTACATTTACATTTGTTTGTTTGTTTATGCATTTCTGTGAATTACTTAGTTAGTAATAAATAAATGACTTAAGACAATTGATGTATGGATGACTCATAGTGAAGACTGGGTTCGTGCAGATAACCAACAATTTACGACGTTTGGAATGAGACTAACGTGAGGTAAAGTAAATAATTCATTAATTCGAAGACTAATTGATCAGATAAAATATCTGAAAAGTTATTTTAGGAAATGATAACTTTGTAATCTGAATATTTTTCATTGGTGCCCTGATTTCCTAGTTAATTAGTTACGTGATTAATCAGTTGATCGCATAGTAACTAATTACAGATAATCTTTGATAAAAACTATCAGTCTTCAGTTAATAATCGTAAAGACACGACACAGCCTTATTCTAAAATTGATTAAATAGTTTTTCCCCCTCATCAATCTACACACAATACCCCATAATGACAAAGCTCAAATATTTTTTGACATTTTTGCTAATTTATTAAAAATTAAAATCTGAAATATCACATTAACAAAAGTATTCAGACCACTTACTCAGTCAGCTATTACAGCCTCGTGTCTTCTTGGGTATGACACTACAAGCTTGGCACACCTGTATTTTGGGGTGTTTCTTCCATTCTTCTCTGCAGATCCTCTTAAGTTCTATCAGGTTTGATGGGGAATGTTTCTGCACAGCTATTTTCAGGTCTCTCCAGAGATGTTCGATCGAGTTAAAGTCCGGGCTCTGTCTGGGCCACTCAAGGACATTTAGAGACTTGTCCCGAATCCACTCCTGTGTTGTCCTGTTGGAAGGTGAACCTTCGCCCCAGTCTGAGGTCCTGAACACTCTGGAGACGGTTTTCATTCAGGATCTTTCTGTACTTTGCTCTGTTCATCTTTGCCTCGATCCTGACTAGTCTCCCAGTCCCTGCCGCTGAAAAACATCCCACAGCATGATGCTATCACCACCATGCTTCACCGTAGGGTTGTGGTACCAGGTTTCCTCTAGACTTGACGCTTGGTGTTCAGGCCAAAGAGTTCAATCTTGGTTTCATTAGACCAGATAATCTTGTTTATTATGGTTTGAGAGTCTTTAGATACCTTTTGGAAAACTACAAGCAGACTGTCATGTGCCTTTTAACAAGGAGTGGCTTCTGTCTGGCCACTCTACCATGAAGGCCTAATTGGTGGAGTGCTGCAGAGATGGTTGTCCTTCTGGAAGGTTCTCCCATCTCCACAGAGGAACTCTAGAGCTCTGTTAGAGTGACCATCGGGTTTTTGGTCACCTCCCTGACCAAGGCCCTTCTCCCACGATTGCTCAGCTCTTGGAAGAGTCTTCGTGGTTCCAAACTTCTTCAATTTAAGAATTATGGAGGCCACCGTGTTCTTAGGGACCTTCAATGATGCAGCATTTTTTTGGTACCTTTCCCAAGATCTGTGCCTCGACACAATTCCTTTGACTTCACGGCTTGATTTTTGCTCTGACATGCACTGTCAACTGTGGGGCTTTATACGGACGTGTGTGCCTTTCCAAATCATGTCCAATCAATTACATTTACCACAGGTGGCCTCCAATCAAGTTGTAGAAACATTTCAAGGACAGTCAATGGAAACAGGATGCATCTGAGCTCAATTTCGAGTCTCATAGCAAAGGGCCTGAATACTTATGTAAATAAGCTATTTCTGTTTTTTAATTTTTCATACATTTGCAAAAAAATTCTAAAAACCTGTTTTTACTTTATCCTTATGGGGTATTGTGTGTAGATTGCTGAGGATTTTTATGTATTTAATCAATTTTAGAATATGCTGTAACGTAACAGAATGTGGAAAAAGTCAAGGAGTCTGAATACTTTCCGAAGGCACTGTATATGGTGTCATTTCATAGGGCACTGAATAATACTGAGTGTTGCTGGCTTTTTACTCCACCATTGGCCACTATGCAAATCACTATATATGGATTACACATTGGTTTATAGAGCAAAAACTATTCTAGGTGCCACAGTAAAAGTATTGTATGGAATACTCAGTAGGGTCTGTAGAATGTATGCTGTATATGGTGTCTTTTCATGGGGCACTGAATAGTATGGAGTGTTGCTAGCCTTTTATTCCACCCATTCAATTGGCCACGATGAGAATAACTTTATATGGAATACATATTGACTTATAGAGCAATATGTATTCCATATACACTACCGTTCAAAAGTTTGGGGTCACTTAGAAATGCCCTTTTTTTAACAAAAAGCACATTTTGTGTACATTAAAATCACACCAGAATGATCATAGATACAGTGTAGACATTGTTTAATGTTGTAAATGACTATTGTATCTGAAAACAGCTGATTTGTTACGGAATATCTACATAGGCGTACAGAGGACCATTATCAGCAACCATCACTCCTGTGTTCCAATGGCACGTTGTGTTAGCTAATGCATTTTAAAAGGCTAATTGATCATTAGAGAGCCCTTTTGCAATTATGTCAGCACAGCTGAAAACTGCTATTCTGATTAAATAAGCAATAAAACTGTCCTTCTTTAGACTAGTCGAGTATCTGGAGCATAGCCTTGGTTTCAGGTCCCGACAGCGAGTACAGTTCGTACAATCAGGTATGAAGGTAAGCCCCAGATGCAGACCACGTCAAATAAACAATGGTTTAATATTTCAACAGGGGAAGGGGATAGACAGGTCAAGGCAGGCAGAGGTCAGTAAACCAGAGGTGGGGCAACGGTACCGGATGGCGGGCAGGGGATAGTGGGGAAGATGGGCGACTCCATGAGGGGGGTGGAGACAATCACAAAGACAGGTGAAACAGATCAGGGTGTGACAGAAAAGTCTTGGTTGTAGAGCCTTTCTCCTTTCTAAAATCCACCCTGAATGCACCCTTCCAGTGCAATTAAAACAATCCTTATTCACCTTTGAAAAATGCAAACACAACATTTGATCCTGATTTAAAGGTCAGATTGGAATACCAGATCCAAATCCCTATCCTCCTATTATTCAGTAAAAAAAAAAACTCAGTTCTAACATTTTAATCCTATCCGATTGACAAAATCTGATCAGATATCTTTTGAAAAACTGGGCCTTGAGGATCACGTTATCCAACTTTCTAAAATAATGGTGGACAACAGTGTGGCAGCAGTTAGGCAGTGTAAGTAGTAACCAACCAAAGTATTATTGTACTACTTCACTAGCTCAATAAAAAACACATATTTATAAACAACAAAGGAATTGAACATGTATTGATGTCAATCAGTTTGTTTAGTCAGAGAGTATAGAGTATAATATTTTATTTACCTGAATGTTAGAAGCTAGCAAACTAGCTAACCTAATGTTAGTTAGCAAACGTTGTGGGAGGCCATAGCTAGCTAAATTATAAACAATGTAATGCAAAAAATATAAATGTGGATAGTGCACGTAATCTCAAATGAATCTGTTGATAAGTGAGAGAACTCTGCACAGAACACGAGAATAGCTCATTTTGCATTTTGATTTGTTTCACAAGGTAGAGGAGCAGACATTGTTGTTTAGCTAGCTAGCTGGTTTATGTCCATAAGGCCAAGTTTCCTGTGATGAGGAACCTAGACTGTAGTCCTACTATCTTTGCCAACATGACTCCAACAGTCCATTGCCCCCGAGAATGGATCTTTCTGTATCATTGACCTTTTGATGGACTACAGGATAATTGAATGTGTGTTTTACAGGTCAGCCATAGTAGTACGGCACCCCTGGAGCAAATTAGTGCCTTGCTCAAGAGCCCATCGAAAGGTGTTTCACCGTGTCGGCTCAGGTAATCAAACCAGATACCTTTCTGTTACTGGCCCAACACTCTGCTGCCCAAATTTCACTTAATTTAATTTCATATTTCACATTTGGAGCACATTTCACTGCACCTATCCGGTACTCAGTCTGTGACTTCTTATCCTGTTAAATCCTTTAATGAAGTCTCAGTGATTGACAACTGACATTGAGTGTGGAGTCGGACAGGGACAAATTGATGTTTCCAGAAATGAAACAAACAAATGAAATAAAAGTCCATAGGAGAAAGTATTTTGTCCTAGTGTGATGCACAGACTTGGTCCAGAGAGGTTGACACATCCAAGCCTCTTGTTTGTAATCACATTGTTTTATTTTTAGTCTGCGCTTCAGTAGCCATTGCTGCATGATGATGATTGATTGATTTGCTGACAATTAAGCTTAATTATGATTCAGAAGAGAAAAACTAATTTAATGCATCAACGATTGAATTAATTAGAGGAAATGACATTGTCCAAGTTTGAAACTAAAAACGAATTATTGACTTCATTATTGCTATATTATCTGATTCTATTTTGTCCTCAAGTTCACTTCAGTGCCAAAGGTAATTAGCGTCCAGTTTCTTTATTGGGGCAGTCAACAACACGAGCTCACTGACTCCTTTGACTCATACAAATCATAGACCAGAGCAACTACATAAATAACTTGATGTCTGTTTCGCCTTCACCCAACATTGAGATAATCTCAGACACGGAGAAAGTCACACAACATCCTAATGACTTTTTGTCTTTGGCATTGATTATTTTTTATAATCAACTATTGTGACCTTTGCATGGTTAGACAAACACATTAAAACAATCAGAGAAGAAAGATTGGGCTTAATCATTTCCTGAAATGTCCCTTAAAAGTATGATCTCCCCGACTGATAATAATGTGTATGGTAATAGTCATTGCGTAATTATCTCAAACCGACCCTCACTACCAGGTCGATGGTTATTCTCTAGAAGTGTTGCCCTTCATTAGTAACGACATGAAAGACTGGAGAGTGCTGCTATGGTCAGTGTTATTTAGATGACATTTGATAGATTGAAAATGGTTACACAATGATTAGTCCAGTGACCTGTCTACTACTTTGATATCAAATTAATCTTGACTACAGATATAGATTTCAACATCACTTTAACCCATTATTTGCCTTTCAGTCTTATGTAAGAAACAATTACAGCAACAAAACAATTAATCTAAAGTTAGTCTGTAGAGCTAATGTTATCCTTTCACATTAGTGATTCATTAATCAAGTACCATGAAATCCCCCTGTCTACTATGGCAACCATGAGTAGCCTATTCTGATCCCCTTTTCACAGTGGTTTAAAGTGCAGCTGTGAGTTAGGCTACAGACACACAGTGCAAAGACATGCATCAGATCTGACGACCCAACATCACAGAACCATTTAAATCGGACTATTCAATACAGCTGTTTGAGACAGGTCCATTGGCAAGTGTCAGTAACTATTTGTCAAATTTGACAAACATATTTGGTTCTATTGAGGAATCTATTAATTGTGTTTTTATAAAACATTTAGTGTTAACATGGTCATGGTCAGTCTATATACATAAACTTCCAATAAGAGGAGGAACAGTATAAATAAGCCCCTGAATTTGAACCGAGGTGAAATATGTCCTGTAGTTATGCCTCCTGTCAGTCCATTCCTTCAGAGAGTTTGAGACCCGCCAATTCAGATCTGCAATTTGGTTTAAATGACAGTTAAAAATTGCAATAGTCAGCCACCGGTGAAATTTGCCTTGACAGCACAGACATAAAAAAGTGAGAACGGATGACTCCACGTCCAGATAATAAGTAATAACAATGTTAGTTTAAATAAGAAAAGCCAGAGCTGGATTCAAATGCAATATTCATTTTAGGAAGGTGAGCGGAAAAGGCACACACACACAAAAAAATCTACCAGATCCTTCATATAGCAATAGTCTTGTCTTATCCCTCAGGCTAGGGCCAGGCTAACATCTCAATGCAGCAATTATCTGCTGTAATGACTGCAGTTCAAATAAGCCTGGAGATTTTATTAAACCAAATGAGAGAATCATCTGTGTATTATCACCTTGTGATTGACAGTGACAAGTGTTGGGCAGACACGGATGTGAGCATGATGAAGAAGCTCCCGGCAAAGCTCTCGATAATGTTACCCCTGATAAAGTTGCCCAGGCAGCAAGAGCCTCAGCCAGCAAATGAAGGAGAAGGATCTCCATGCATGTTAATTCCAATTGTCAGATCCTGCCGTGACAGTGGGGACGAGATGGGGGAAGGGGGTTAGTGTAATCTGCTGGGTCAACCCCTGATACCTAACACTCACTGACTGGCATTTTACACAACTAATGAAAAAGAAATCCATTGTGCTGATCATGTGCATAGATTTCACTATATAATAATGAAAATAAATATTCATAATAAAGGTAAAGGTCACTTTGTGAAACTGCTAAGCTTCCTAAGCTGCAACCTTTACATGAGCAGTTGTCTGATTCCTCTGGTAAAATGGGAGGGGGAGAAGCATGTCAATGCTTTAACCCTGAAGGGGCAAAGAGGAGAGCCAACATTCTACAGTCATCCTTCTTTGCTCCGAGGGGGGTATATGTCTCACCTTAGCAAGCAGTAGGCCTACTGATGTTCAGTTGATGCCACTCAGTACAGAGCAGAGGCACATAGTGACATTTTTATTGTCCTGAAATAAATGATCCACTCGGTGTTGTTTTTCCAAATGCCAATACAACAGGTCTCAAAGGTCAGCAGACATATATTGAAAAGGAGAGGATCAAAGCCACTGTCTTCTCTCTGGGTGTAAAAACCATGTCCAGAGCCATATCCAGCCAAATCAATATGGGAAAAAGACTGGTCAGGTCACCTGGTCTTCCTCAGACCTATAGGAGAGGGGGACGGAGGGGTGGAGGGAGACGTCAGCCCAGCACGATCACTCTGAAGGACACTCTGAGTATTATTGCCTGCTGTGACTCAAGCGAGTGAGACCCTTCTGCATATGCATCACAGCTAGGCTGGCATTTATTAGTGCCATGCACTAAGTACAGGCCGTGTTATTGGATTTGAATATCAGCTCCCAGCCACATTCCTCGGCCCTAGAAATATATTAAGATGAAGCAATCTCATTTAATAACACCCAAACTAATAAAAGGAGAGCGGATTGGAAATTAAATGTATGAATATTGCTCGGCAGCAGGAGTGATCCAAAAAGCCCAGCTTCAGTGGTCTGTCATCTCCAATGCAGACAGTTCTTGCGCTGTCATAAGCCCAGGCACTAAAAATATTTGAGTTTGAGTGTCTGTTGAGATTCCGAAAAAAGTGATGTCTGAGATTCTCAGAAATCATACATTTACTCTAATATGAGGTTTATAAAGGAAATCCATACCTGTGGACTAGCTGTTTTCATGTCATAAACAATGTAGATCTGTCTGGACAGAACTTTTCACTACAGGCCAAGTCACAAGAATATGCATCCAAAGAAAAAGTGCAATACGGCATGTTCTAAACACATCTGTCAATGTAGAATAATGGTCTATAGTCCAAGATCACTGTTATTTTTACTGTCATTAGGCTATGGTCCAATCCTGGAAGACAGCTGGGTGAACAGGAGATGAACATGACATTTCCACAATACTTTTTATCAATTAGATCATACCTTTGACCTGTAATTATCAGTCTATTCCAGTGGCATGAAACCTGCTTCTCCTCGCTGTGTTGGATGGACATTCTGCCAATGTATTTCCTTGCTTGTGTGTCATGGGGAAATTGAGTGACATCTGTTTGTGATGTTGTGCACACTATGCATTCAAATGCCAAGAAGTCTGCTAGTCTGTTTGGGTAATAGTTGTGTCCCGGTGGAGCGGTGACTGTCACTCATTATACGGGCAGTCGAACTGCCAGGCATCGATATCTTACTCTGCACTTCCACAAACTTTCATCAACAGATGCAGCCACTACGATTGATTAGGTAGCAGCAGCAGGCAAGTCATTGAGCTATTCTCTTTGGAAACATTTATTTATATGTGTATGTCGATAACTTAGAAGTCCATTACTGTGATTACCTTTGAGGGTTGGCTGAACAGCAGATGTTCAAGGACAACTCATTCCATTTTACTCAGTTAAGAGTGAGTAGTGACTGGTGCCAATATAGAGAACACTGGAGAGAAAGAGAGCGAGAGAGAGAGAGAGACTCAAATAAAATATGTTATAATAACACACAGATTATCAAGATATAGTTTGGTAAATCAACCGGTGCCTAGTGGTGGACAGTTTCCATTTTGATAATCAAGCCATTTTATGAAATGTAGCTATATCCAATATCACTGGAGGGCGCCCTAAGACAACGATATGCAAAGCTGTAGTTATGACGGGACCGGCGTTTCCATAAATACCCAGTTGTACAATCAGCTATAGTGAACAGAGGATAGTAGAGAGTGGACGATGGCCTCTAAATGAGTAATACATATATAAAGTATGCCCATATTCTCACATCTCTGTTTTTAGGCCTAATTTACAAATGGCCGTGTTTTACAATGTAATTTACTAAAATGAAAATACTACAAATTGACCTTTTTAATTGGGCTATTTAATTCGGAATTAAATGTGTTTCTTTCATAGTTGTTTTGCCATTGTTATATGCATGCACTTGTCTAAATCGATGTTAAGAGAAGGATGATTTTGGACAATACATTTTATGTGAGAAAATTCATGCGTAAATAAAATACATTATTGAAATATCCGTTTGATAAGGTTATTTCTATAGTTGAAATAATATCAATTCAGCACAAACTGTATTATTCTTTTACTGAGGAGATCATAACACTGTTATTTCTTTTTTAATTAACTAATTGTCTCTCTTGAATCAATATATCACAAGTACATGTCTGTTGCGGATACAGACAGTCTGCCCATTAACTTCACGCCTCATGCTTCTTATCTAAAAACTGTTTTATTAAAATGAAGTCAGAACACAAAATGGTATTTAAAAAGTTTAAGTGAAACAATTTGCATTGGGAGTGGGTGAAATGCTAATTCATTCTCTCACTAAGCCCCACAATCATTCTCATCCATTTTGGTGCCTGATTGTTTTCCACATGGTTGCCTTCATTCATTAAAGCAAATTTATAAACATAAAGAATATCTCAGTATTAATATTTCTGCTTTTTGTAAAAGCTCAATCAACCATAATGTCCTAATTTTTTCTATGTGAACCTCATTTCACATGATCTCACTACTCAAGAAATGAGTGTCCCATAAGGGATTTATTTCATCTAGGCCTATTGGGATTATTGAATTAAATTAAACCAGACACTTACCGCAGGCGGAACAGGGCTACACTATCCACTTAAAGGTAGGCCTACTCTTGAGTATGATTTAGGCAAACACATTAGGCAGCAAATGCTTTTCATTTGTAGAGGCTACTCCATAATTCATTCATTAAGAAAGAGCCTATAGGTAAACAGAAAGGTCACGTGTTGAAGGGAACTTTAGTAATTACTTTACAACCATGTTTACACGCAGACGACATGGCCAATGTGTTGTTTGTGGATGAGGCTATATAGCATTTTTAAATAGAAAATGAGGCCAATGCCTTATAAACAACAGGAACATAACAATGTAATTACACTGCCCGTGGGGTAACAGTGGTTGACTGACTTAAAACAACATAACATAGAAATTGGGATTTTAGAATACAATACTGTCAGAGCAAAGTCATTTCTTTCAAACAGAATAGGAAATAACCTACTCTCAGTGGGTACATCAACATTATCCATAGCATACAGTAACTATTTTACATAGGTCTATAATAGACTACTAGACAATAATTGTCTTTTCCATGCAACAGATACACAATATTATAATATCTATAATGAACTATAATATAACAATGCACTGAAATGTGCTAATGGTGATAATTATCAAGTCAACAAATGCCTCTCCTGATAATCCTCTCGATCACCAGTAGGTGGCAGGCTTTCTCCACGGTTGGAGGCTCCATCAGTCTGAGCTGAACTCCTGTGCCCGTGGTGCTGTGATGTTGGTTTCCTGAAACCTTGCTGCGCTCGCCTGTGAAATGCATGCCCATTAAAAGGCCCTTTAAAAGCCAACACCAGTGCTATAACGATCATCTCCCTGTTTCCCAAGCCTGGGAATGCAGGCAGGCAGTACAGTGCCACACAGGCAGACATGTGGTGACTGCCACAAACAAAGGCATGGCACTCTCCTCTCCCCTAACCCATGTTACAGGCCTGCCAGAGGCAATTACACCCACAGCCCAGTGTGAGGTCTGAGAGACCCCAATCACCACTAACAAGATCAAGGGTAACACTCACCCTCATTTTCTCCTCTCCTCTCCTCTCCTCTCCTCTCCTCTCCTCTCCTCTCCTCTCCTCTCCTCTCCTCTCCTCTCCTCTCCTCTCCTCTCTCTCTCTCTGTCTCTCTGTCTCTCTCTGTCTGTCTCTGTCTCTGTCTCTGTCTCTGTCTCTGTCTCTGTGTCTCTCTCTCATGGGAACATTGAAATTATGACACCTTTTGGGTAGCTGTGAAAAATATATTGCTTGGTTCAAGTCACTGAGTGCTGCAGAAATAACATCACAGACGGGTGACTATTATACTTCTCTAGAAATGCCATCTGATTTCACCCTTTTGTCACTTGATTAAGTTCTAAGCAATGATTGCTACATCGACAGCAGAAACGGACTAAAAGGATGTGTTATTACTAGTCAACAACACCCGATGTTGGTCTGTCTTACTCCACCTGTTTACCTCACAAATTAGTCTGGTGTTTAGAAACATAGTGACCTAATGAACCTAATGGAAAACACCTACATGCAGCTTTTCCACCTCTTAAAAGTAACGGGTAACCAGTAAAAGTCACACTACTATCTGAACTCAGTGGCAAAGGCTATAAGGTCAGCATCCCTCACAGAGCAGGTCTTTCGAGGTCTCAGCTTCAGTTGCGTCTGGATTCTGGTTTCTAAAAACACTAATTTTGTCACTGATGCTAACAAACAAGCTGTTCAATTATACCCTACTCAACTCATCTAATTGTGTGTGTGTCTGGACATTGGCCAGGGAGGGAAACCATACCCTTGTACCCTGATCTGATCCTGCCATGAATACACTCTCTTTGTCACGCAGCAGCTCAGTGTGTGTGTGTGTGTGTGTGTGTGTGTGTGTGTCTGTGTCTGCTTGCCTGTGTGTGTCTGCCTTAAGCAGGGCTCACATGCCTCCTCTGACACCTCAGTCAGTGGGAACGGATGCTTCGTGCCCTCACACCAAACGCCGATCTGGCAGCTCGCTAAATAATTTGTGCTTCTTTACTGGGGTCATTGGATAGAGAAGCCAACGCCGTGAATAATTAATCCATAGACACAATCTGAGCAGCCTGCTCCTATTTCCTTTCCTCCAGGTTTTAGCAGGATTGTCTGGCTGCACTGTTCTGTTCTGTTCCCTTCATTCATACGCCTTGTGTCTAATTCATTTGGATGGGAATAATCACAATAAAAAGACAGGGAAGGCTGGTGGTGGTGGTGGTGGTGGTGGTGGTGGTGGTGGTGCTGGTGATGTGTCCTGAGCATGACCCACAGAGGAACCAGAAAAAGAACACAGACAGACATGCTGCTCAGCCACAAAATGTATTTTCATTTCAAGTTAAATAATAAAACAAAGGCCCATTACCGTGGGGCTTGTATAGCTACATAATTACCTTTCATTATTCAGTACACAGTTGATACCCACCACAGTGTAGGTTGAAAGAAGTACAGTTGTTCGTGTTAAGGTTTAAATTAGGTATTTTATTGATATTGTTGTGTCGTCTCAGATCTGATGCTTACAAACACTGAGTGCTGGAACCGAGCCTGATGGTCTGTCTGTCTCAAAGAATACTAATGCCATTTTGCGTGCTGTTATAGAGGGAGTTGTAGACAGTCTTACACAGAGCAGGGTAAATGGTTAGATGGCTGGAACACAAGTAGAACCATGCCCTGCAGGGTTAACTACATTGTTTTGGCAGCCCAGAGCTAAGTCTAATTTTTGCTTTCCCATCATCATAAAACCCCAACTCACATTTGGCTGTCCACTAGCTCACGGATATGATTCCACATGTACTTAATGTGTCACATTGACTTATACTCTTATTTTGTCAGTCCACAGTTGTGACTAGGAGCAGTGTTATTTAACAGGGGCCAGGACCTGATAAGCCCATAGCATGGCTGTCACAACATCCAGGAAATAAGTGGAGAAAATCACACAACCCTGAGTCCACTCGTGGAAGTTCATGGACGACCTACTGTATGCTACCCAGAGAGAGAGTCATGTAAGCCATGGCTGTCAGAGTGTATGACCCTTTAGGATAGAGAACAGTAGGGGCTAGGTGTAAAGGACACTAAGATATTATTGAGTCATTTATAGAAGTAGGCCTATGATGCCAAGGCATGAGGGACACCATTCAGCCCTTAATCATCTTCATGCCAACTGGCAGTTCTGACACTTGTGTATACTGCAGATAATGGTCTTTTCATTATCTATGACGTAAAGCTCTGTAACAAATGTATCATTATGTGACATTATGTTGCTAGATGGTGGTGTCATGGCACATCATATACTGACAGCTATCATGGCTTCTACTTGATATGGATAGAGAGCTTTATGATCAAACTCTCTCACTGGTAGTTGGGGTATAGCACATCTTGGGCATTAACACCATGCAATACAGTCTACTAAGTAAGAAAGTCTGAGAGGAGACGTAGGCGTTTGTGGACATCTTGGACCATATGAAAATGAGTCTTGGACCATAGTCTGTATAACATTTGTTAATAATGTTGAATGGCCTCAATATTAGGATCACCTCATTCATTGCCTCCATCACACTGTGGGATATGTCTTTGACTGGTTAGGATCTCTAGCAGGCTGTCCAAGCCAGTTGCATAGTACAATAAGAGAGAGAGAAACAGAGGAGTGAGAGAGAGAGAGAAAATATCCTTCCCTACCGTCAGATAACCACACCAGCTTGGATCTGTCCAATCGCATCAGCCGTTACCCATTATCCTCCCTGAGGAGACCCGGCCCTCGCCACATCCTCCACTGGTTTAGGGGACTTCCTGTTTGTTGGAAAACAGCACAGACAAATGACATAATTATAAATGGCTGCCCCAGAACAACATGAGAGGGTGCTGTCCCTGTCGTTCCCCGGACCTCAAAACTCTGAAGCTGCTAATTTTGTTTCAACCCAAAACAAGCTGAACAACATGACAATGACCAGGCTTTGTCTGTCTCCACACTAAATGGTCTCAGGGGTTTGGCTCATTCTGAGAGACTGCAGATTTATACTTATCCACGTTCTGTTCCGTTATTGTCAAGCAGTTATGAGAATAAACTGGATATAATATAAGAATGTAGCTATGAGAATAAACTGGATGTAATATAAGAATGTAGTTATGAGAATAAACTGGATGTAATATAAGAATGTAGCTATGAGAATAAACTGGATGTAATATAAGAATGTAGTTATGAGAATAAACTGGATGTAATATAAGAATGTAGTTATGAGAATAAACTGGATGTAATATAAGAATGTAGTTATGAGAATAAACTGGATGTAATATAAGAATGAAGTTATGAGAATAAACTGGATGCAATATAAGAATGTAGTTATGAGAATAAACTGGATGTAATATAAGAATGTAGTTATGAGAATAAACTGGATGTAATATAAGAATAAACTGGATGTAATATAAGAATGTAGCTTATGTAAACTGGATATATGAGAATAAACTGGATGTAATATAAGAATGTAGTTATGAGAATAAACTGGATGTAATATAAGAATGAGAATAAACTGTATAATATAAGAGAATAAACTGGATGTAATATAAGAATGTAGTTATGAGAATAAACTGGATGTAATATAAGAATGTAGTTATGAGAATAAACTGGATGTAATATAAGAATGTAGTTATGAGAATAAACTGGATATAATATAAGAATGTAGTTATGAGAATAAACTGGATGTAATATAAGAATGTAGTTATGAGAATAAACTGGATGTAATATAAGAATGTAGTTATGAGAATAAACTGGATGTAATATAAGAATGTAGTTATGAGAATAACCTGGATGTCCATGAATGTGCATTTATTTGGAGCAACTTTGTCCTCTTTTGTACCTTACATGTTGGGGTGCAGGCAGCAGGATGGTGCTAGGTTTGGCTTTTGACAGCCTTTATCCTGACTTCCTCAGTCTAGGGTCTAGCTTAAGGACATCTAATGAGGAAAAGGCCAGTCAGATAGAGAAAGCTGGGCTTGGCCACACTTTAGAGGGCTGGGATGGGATATGCCAGTTCTACCCAACTGTATCAAACAAGATATTGTTCACTGGATTTACCATGGACAAGTTTGCCAGTGTACTGTTCTGACATTTGGGTTGCCATCATCTTGGGCTGCTGTGGTAGTAGGAATGTCATATCATTTACCATGGACAAGGCCTCCAGTGTACTGATGCTGCAACAGGGTTGTTGGTGTGAATCTAAAGATGCTAGGGTTGTAGGATTGTCATAGCACTAACACTGATGTTATTCTGTAGGTACACCTAGTGCATACCTAGTTTAAAAAGATACAAATTAGAAAAGTGTCAACGGTCACCTTGGTAGATTGTCGCCTAGACACTATCCTTCTCCCTCCCAGTACATCAACACATCAATATTGGATGGAGATGATGGAGACCTCCAGAGCCCTCATATGTGTGGAGGCTGTTACACAGATGGCACTCTGACCATGCACACATATTTGGGTGCTCAGTTTTGCCAGTGAACTGTAATGAATTGTCTGGTGATCTATTCAGTCTCCTGACCATTAGCGGCCTGTGAACACTCACTAATACGAGACGCAGGCTTAATTTTCCAGGCCTCTGATCTCACAAAGCAGTGGGCGCCTAATTCACTACAATGAAATGAGCCATGATTACTGAGGCAGAGATTTAATATATCATGGAAAATTAGGTTGATTTTAATAAATGACCCATCCAGTTGAATAGCCCACATATGCTTACCATGGAGGAGGGGATGTGCCAATGGGGAGGGCGGGCTATTTTAACATGCGTGTTAGAAGATAGGGTTGAGGAGGGTATAGAGGGACAACAGTCAGCAAACCCCCCAGGAAACAACCTGATAGAAGTCAGCACTGCCTGATATGCTTCTGTTTGGTGCCGGGTGTGTCTTCATAAGCAATGGAGGGACAATTTAAGCAATGGGGTTTGCTTCAGTCTTCTCAATGGCTTCTATGGACTATTACTTTTAGGAATTTATCTGGTTGAAATTCCGTATATAACCCCCTGCCCTCCCAAACCCACCATACCCACCCACCCCCCCTCTAAGTTGGAACACTCATGTCAAAATAGCACACAGTAAGTAAAAGATGGTTTGGTGCATTTGCTTATGATGGAGGGTGAGGTAGAGAGAAGTAGAAATGCCTTCATAAATCATTCTTCATGGTCAACTCAAAATAGTGCTCACATGATAAACGCTCCCAGTTTACTGGAACCTAGTTGAACTGTGAACAATGATCCTGTGTGTGTGTCTGTGAGTGTGTATGTGTTTGTGTGTGTGTGTACTGTGTGTGTGTGACAAATCTGGAAGCAGTTTATGGCTAGCCACACCGCACTCTGTGATTTGACAAACCGTGTCAATCCTAGTCTTTAAAGGACTGCACAACATGGAGGGCATCCGAGAGTCATGGTTCCGACGTTCTATTGTTCCATCTGTGAGTTCCATTGTTCCATCTGTGGGACGGTAACATTCCACAGCATCCATCACACCATTCACTTCTCTCCAAGTACTTATTCTTTCTCTCCCTGCTGCCTGCTATAGTCAGACACATGAAAGGTCTGGTTAATTTGTGACTGTGGCGGTACACATGATCAATATCTGTGACTTACTGTACTGGCGCTAACCCCAGACAAACACAATCACCTGGAAATGGATTATTTAAATGATAGGAAGATATCTCTAAATCACATATTTCCTCTTTAATGTTTGTCTGGCAATGTGACTGTGGTGAATTATAAAATGTAGACTATGTCAAGAATTGTTATTTTCTTTGAGAAATAGAATGAAAGAATAAAGTGAATTTGATATTGTGATGTTGATATGATGTACAGTATATTTATTTTCTTCATAACAGCTCTGCTGCAGAACTTTAGTCAAATGTATTAGCTGTGATATTGCATAGCACTGTGCATAAAATAAAGACAAATCCAGTGTTTGTAAAACCATAAAACTTCATTGAAATCCATTTGTCAAATACATGACATTTAAAGTGAAACCTGGTGGTATACTGCTGTAGTCAACATCAAAATGAATTGACCAACATACAGTACAGTTCTCACATACAAGGAGGAAGTTGATCAATCATATAAAACATTAGTCTGTACATGTTGTACTATATTTACTGATACATTATTTTCAGTGTTTGTCTTTCAACTGAGCAAAGCAGAAATCCCAAAACAGAGTGTAATAAAATCACAGCATTACTCAGTCATATTCCACACGACCCATTCTAAACATCCCCCCTCTGTTCTCTATACTTCCATTCCAGATAAATATGAAACCATCCAAATGGAGAAATTCATGCTTGAAGCAAAGGAACTAATCTCCCTTCTGCCTGTTTCACTCCTCTGTATTTAATTGATAGAAATTGCACGCATCAAAGAAAACGCACACTGAGATTTAATGGGCATAAAATGGACATTAGCATTTTAAAGAGTTGGATTAACACATTAATCCAGGCAATTTTCATCCAGCTCCTTCCAATGAGATGGTCACAGCCACACAGGCCCCTAATGGGGTTTAACTGGCGTTCTCATTTAGCTCCGCTTACGGGGATAACGCCAAACTTTTAGTTTTTAGGAAGGGGAACGAAGGACTTAATTCCTCCTCTGACTCTTTGAAAAGCAAGGTTTTATTAGAAATGAACAGACGTTCACATGACACATTACACAAGTGGTACAGGAGTGAGTGATGTGGGACATGCTGAAGGTTCGTAGCTGTGGCTGAGACGTGAAGGCACCAGATTCAGATGGTCTATTTGCTGCTTAGGGAAACTGAGATGTGGTCGGTGTAACAGAAGAACACTCTGGAGTAGGTTTGCCATACTGTGCACGCTGCTAACATCTGTGGTTGTTGTGTTGGTCTTGTGGAAAGGCTCAGTGCATTGTTGAGTACAGAAGTGAGTACGTGAAGACTGGTAGGCCTACATGAAGTACAGTAGGGCTGTCCAAGAGCAGCACCGTATTCTTACTCTGCTCACCACGAGACACACAGATGAGACTCATTTTCATCGATTTGCTGCGGATGTCGTTGTAGAGATGGGACAGCAGCAGTAGATCAGTGCTCTTCAATGCTCTACCAGTGAGACATGCTTATGTGTTTGTGGTGTTGAGGAGAGGATCGAGCAGAAAGTGACTGCTGGGAGGTCCCTGAGGGGTGCGGGATGTGTTTCATGTGTGAGGGACAGAGTCATCACTATCGCGCACGCAGCAGCAGCATAGCACCCATGCTACGATCCAACATCAATAACATGAAGTCCCTCCATGGTGGTGTTTAGACGACACGCAGCGTCTCGTGATGCAACATGTCCCCCACAATGGTACACGCTTTCATTTCCCTTCCCAACACAGACGCTCTTCCCTTTTGTTCTAGTCATTTACACCACATTTTATGCACACACAACATGTAAGCCTTGGTGTACCTCCATGCTAAGAGAATGTAATATGTGGGTCATCAAACAGAGAGACTCGACTGGGAAGAGGAGGGAGATGTTGTTTGTGAGAAGGGAGGAAGCCTCCGGAGAGGAGGACTGGGGGGGGACAAGAGAACGAACAAACAAGAGCTCCTTCTTTCCACAAACTGTTCAAACGTCCTTACAGTGAGTGGGCTGTTGTCACCAGGTAGAAGTACAGAAATACCCCCATCTTCCTCTCCGGTGAATACTTGATGTTATACCTTCCATTCACCTCCTCGATCCTCCCTGTGCCATTATCGCTCCTACATGAGATTGCACTCAAGACAATGTCAGGAATTCTTTATTACATGGATTGTGAAAATTAAACACGGTTTCTGAATGAATAAACAAGTCTGTAGCTTTTTAGAGTGAATCCCCCTTTTTGGGGCACACATTATTAGAACAGTATTATTACTATTTAATCTTGAGGAGTCGTCACTGACATCCCTGATCACACACAGCATATAGACCAACACTAGGGACAGAGAGCTCTCAACTCCTCCTGACTGGTCCTGGGCTGAGTGCTTCTACAAACACCTTTTTTTAGAAGGATGTTGTGACGTAAATGACCTTTGGAAGGCAACACGGATGACATGTGAACAGACAGGGAACACATCCTGAGTGATTTTAAACATTACCTCTGCATAACTCTGTCTGGAAGTGTGGAAGTCAGCACTTTACCCTCGAGGGACGGGATCACCACAGCATGCCATTGAGGTGTATTCATATCTTACATATCTTAAAGTATTTTAATAGGATGGTCATGAAAATAGACCCAGTGGCTGGACATGAGCACTTTTAAACCATAATGAATAAGAAGGGGGGCCTGATCCTAGATCAGCACTGCTACTCCGAGACGCTTTGTGAATACAGGCCCTGATCAACATGATGGCCGTCTTGTCCCTAAATGCTCCCACTCTGCTGACAGTGACAAACACCTCAGTTGTCTATCTACAGTACATACCATTCACACACATGTTATACAGACAATGGGCTTAAGAGGAACAGGAGAGACCCTAGTCCTCCACTATGAGGGATGAGTGTTCACATTCCAATGGTAATCACTCTGTCACGGTCAGCACTTTGACTGCAGCCAGAAAAACACCTTAGCTTGGCTCAACCCCCATCCAAAACATCAAAAACAAATCGACAACACCACCCACCACTACCATTCCATGCTCAATGGATAAATCACAAATGCTTAGCCGTGATCCAATATTTTTCATCCCCTCTCTCCCTTGTTAAACCTACAACTGAAATAAAAAATCTGGTACAAATTTACTAAAAGAAGAAAAATAGTGATAAAGGAAAATGTTCACCCAGGGGGCAAACAATGGGCTGGATATTTCAAACCATATCCAAGCTCTGTTTGCCTTTCCGTCATTATGTGTATAATTACAGCCATCTACTCTGTCTGATGTGCATTAGCAGCTTGAGCAATAGCCAAGGCACTTGAACAGACTAAAGGACCAAAAATGTATTGCAAAGTGCTCGTCTTTTGACATGCCTTGGCCGGGGTTCCAACAGCGTGGAAACATGGGTAAGCTCTGACGCTTTCAGCCACTGGATAAGGATCAACTTAAGTCAGTCAGACACTAGGATAAGTGGAATCGAGTTGTACATAACAGCCCTCAAAGAACTCTCTCTTCCAGTAATTGAATATATACAACTATTAAAGCCCTGTGCTTGTAAAGTTAATGGAAATAAATAAAGTAAAATCACATTTGTCATTAGTACTGACAAAAAACATCTCAAATGATGCTGTTACACTGTTTTATAGCATTGATGTGTCTTTTTAATCAGGATCATAGTCAAGATAGATAGGTTTCCTTCCAGCAGAAATCACAAGGCTGTGAACAGGTCTGAATGGTGGAAACAGATTAGTAATATCCTGTTTAATATAACTAAGCATGGTGTGTGTGTGTATATGTGCATGCGTGGAATAGATCCATCCAGCCAGCCCAGGTCTGATGTGGCTTGCCGGCAGCAGTTGACTCGACAGCCCTGCCAACCGTTGTCATTTCCTGGCAGCTAGATTACTCTTGGAGTGGCATTTTCACAGTTGTCAAGTAAGGATTTAATGGCCAATTATCCTCAGATAAATATATCTCTGCAGAGATGAGGGAACCATCAGACGATTGGGAGAATATGGGTTCTTCTAATTGTTGGGCTAAATAAAGAGGAGAAAAGAGGGACAACATGTCTGGTCAGAGCCCCAGGAGACTGGCTCCCCTTCCTACTACCCATCAACCACCACTTCATCAGACCCGAGACAGAGACGGCTGTGGAACTAGCCTGTAATAAACATCAATGTCTGTACTGTAAATCATGTGTTACACTCCTACAGTACAAAGTTACATGGCTTCATTAAAAAGGGTGTCAACACCGTTCTCAGAGAGAGAAAGAGACGCCGCTGGTCTTTTATTTCCTCTGGCATCGTCTGTGACAGGGAGGGAAAGAAACTGCTCACTCAGAGGTGACAGAGGTGACATCCAGGTCAGTATGACTGTACCACAGGAGCCATTTAGAAAGTCACTGAGTTCACGAGCAGGCCAGTGTAGGGTTACAGAAATGACATACAACAAAAGCCCAAACAATTTCCCTCTCGATGCCCAACTTCACCACCTTTACTCGCCCCCTCCCAAACCCTACCACTCTGAGCCTGCTAGTAGAGCCAGGGAAACACGAAGGCTAGCTAGCCTAGCGGTGACAGAAAAAGGCTGGTTTAAGATCCATGTAGGTGGACGTCTATGTCGCTAGCAGGTTTGCAGTGTATTGCTGTCTGTCAGTGGGGATCTGGGGTGGCGGGCTGAGTGGCCTGCAGAAATGTCAGCTCAGGTTAATGACAGTGGCAGTCTCAATCGCTGTGGCGGGGGAAGGTGTATGTGTGCAGGGTGGTGCAGGAGATTTAATGCCTTTGGAACCAGGAGGCTCTGATAATGATGCTGGGTGGCAGGGAGCACGTGTCCTCTGACTGCAGTGATGATTTAACCCCCTGCTACAAACACAAACACACACAAACTCAGTGAGCCACTGTACCACTGACATGTGTTACACATGACGAGCCAACATGGGCAGTGGGGCTTATCTGTGTCACTGTGTCATCTCCTCCCAGCCAAGAGTACAAGTATAGCTGGTATGACTCTGAGCTTACTGTAACACTGAACCTTGTGCTCTGGGGTTGAACATCACTGACAATGGCTATGTCTGTCCCTCCACAGTTTCAAACTTAATAAGGAACCTCACTGTCCCTCTGCAGGATTAATGAGTGTGATGCTAGTGCTGTGTTTTATGAACAATACAAATGTGATGTTACATACCCAACACTACTGATGCAGGTAATGACAAATTACATCAACGGAGAAAGAGAGCAGTCATCATAATCTCTGTGACTGATTCATAGATTTTATCAGAGCTGGCATATGCAAATAGCAACCTTCCAAAAAATACATTTTTATTATGTTGCAAAAAAATCTGAGTACAGAGTTTCAACTGAGACATGACAATAAGCGATGGATTTAGCAGAATGATTAAGTTCTCCCTCTCATCGGCTCTATCATCATCTTTGTTGTGTACAGTCACGGCTCAACCCTGCCACTCTATTAATTATGCCGCAGGCCGCCCTTCAGGTAAATCTCATTTTTATTAAAGATAATATTCTGCTATTCAACCTGAATCATACCACCAAGACATGACTGATTATACCCTCCTGACACGCAGAGGAAACCACCAAAAGATAGCGAGAGAGAGATAGATAGAGAGAGTGAGAAAGAGAGAGAGAAAGAGAGAGAGAGAGTGAGAAAGAGAGAGAGACTAAGAAAGAGAGAGATACTGTCACGTTCTGACCTTAGTTTCTTTTTATGTCTTTGTGTTAGGTTGGTCAGGGTGTGAGTTGGGGTGGGTAGTCTATGTTCTTTTTTCTATGTTATATTTCTATGTCTTTGTAATGAATTTCCTCCTCTTCCTCTGAAGAGGAGAGGCGAAACGGATCTGAGGACCAATATGCGTCGTGGTAAGTGTCCATGGTTCTTTTTAATACGTTAAGGTACACATGAACAACTGACTACAAAAAACAAGAAATGTGAAACCTCAAAACAGTCCTATCTGGTGCAAACACAGAGACAGGAACAATCACCCACCAACACACAGTGAAACCCAGGCTACCTAAGTATGATTCTCAATCAGAGACAACTAATGACACCTGCCTCTGATTGAGAACCATACTAGGCCGAAACATAGAAATACTAAAATCATAGAAAAACAAACATAGACTGCCCACCCAACTCACGCCCTGACCATACTAACTAATTACAAAACACAGGAAATAAAGGTCAGAACGTGACAGTCTTGGCCTGGTATGGTTCTCAATCAGGGACAGCTGTCTATCGTGGTCTCTGATTGAGAACCATACTTAGGTACCCTTTCCCCCACCTGTTTTGTGGGAAGTTAACTTTGTCTTTGTTCAGGGCACATAGCCCAAAGCTTCGCGGTTTGGTTTTTGTTCTTTGTTTTGTCGGCCTCATTTTTGAATAAAGAGAAAATGTACTCTAACCATGCTGCACCTTGGTCCAGTCCTTCAACCAGCCGTGGCAGATACTCTGGGAGAAAGGGACCGGAAATCTGTTTGTCTGACTGTGGTCCTATGAGTCCACATTTGTCCAACTTGTCTCAGTAAGTCTTAATGTATTGTAATCACAATCATGTACAGTATCTAGATCACCATTATACTCCATGTCTTCACTGTCGTCGTCTTCTTCATCAACACCATTATCTGCTAACTCTTCCTCCCATCCCTGCCCCTCGTCTCCTCTCTCCTCCCCTCCTCCCCCAGTAGTGGTGGTGGGTAAAATGACTGGGGAAGCCAAGCCAGGAAAAATAGCCATGTTACAACCTATGTGTTGTGATAAATGCATTGCTTGGTCTATAACCTGTTAGTTCATATGCCTTGACACCGTGATATATGCCAAAGACCGAGACAATAAGAAGACACAGTGGCAGAATAAATTCAACCACATCTTTGTTTTATCACAAAACCGGAGAGCAACCTCTGTCCTGTGAAGTCCACAAAGCACATGTCATGTAAACGTTTGTTACATACAATATGCTTTCACAGGACAGAGGTCAAGCAAGTTAATGTTGCCAAACTTTTCGGACTAGTAAACAACTATTGATTTAGAACCACGGAGAGTTAGGCTACCACAAGTCACACAAAAAACAGGAGATGTCTCCACTACTACATCTAGTTACATATTGAACTTCCATCCTCTCAGACCAGGGGCACAATGTATGAATTAATGGATGGATCAGAATAGACGTTATAATCATTGGCCAGTAGGCCTATGGAGAATTAAATAAAACCTCACATCCAAATAACTATCTCCATCTATGGCTAATTTAGGAAAGAGACCATTTTAGCTAGCTAGCCACCGGAGGACAACAACACAACGAGATGCAACAATTCAATGTTCTTCTGTCAATGACATTTAGCTTTGATGTGATTAGTGTGAAGCCAAATCCAAACTGACTTCCCCTATTACTTTTCTTAGATGCACCAGGGCCATTCACAGTTGAGCTCACTCAGTTTAGCGCAACGCAGATTTTTATTATTTTTTTAAATCAAAGAAGGCCAAATGCTCGCTGCTTCAATGCTATGGATGGCAACAATATCATTGTCTTTTTGACCAGACAGCATCAGATAGATGGACTACACATACAGAGACAGAGGGGCGCTGTTTCTCTCGCTCAGATGCTTTCTCTGGTGAGATAAAATAAAGTGGCTGAATGTATGTTTTCTTCTTGGTACTATTTTTGGGGAAGCCTGGCATCCCTTGGCATCCATGAATACACGTCACTGTCCTCCCCAGTCCCCACCATCTCACTTGTCCTATTTACATGATCACCGTTGACATTGTAATGATTTGTCCCATTATGCATGCAGAGTTGGACTGAACAGGTCTGAACAGCCAACAGCCGTGTTGACACAATCCTGACAGCCTGGCACGCTCGGTCACATCCCTCCCAGCCTGTCTCAGGTGGGATCTCTGGTTCCCTGGTTCTGCATAGCCCTTCATTTACATTGGATTACGGTAATGTGCAGCCTTATGGGTGTCACTTCCTCTCCTCTTCACAATTTGGGGAGCGGGTGCAGTCGAGCCAGGGTGTACAGGCCTAATTGTGGTGCTGCTGCTACCTGGGCTGGCTGCTCACTGAGCCCTGCTGGTAAATCAAGTGGGGCAGGCAGAGGCTACATCCCAAATTGCACCCTACTCCCTATATAGTGCACTACTTTTGATCAGAGCCCTATGTGCCCTGGGTCAAAAGTAGTGTACTATGTAGGGGATAGGGTGCCATTTGGAACACAGACAGAGAGTGGTACTGAGCATGGCTGGCGGTTGGTGTCTGGTGGCTGCCTCCCATCCTGTCTCACTACCTTCCCCAGGCTCATTGTTTGCCTCCAGTTGTCAAGCGTGAATATCACTGTGTGCAAATTACCTGCCTGCGCCTTCAAGGAGACCCCTCCTCCACACCCACCCTGCTCAACTGACGCCTGTTATGTCCAATTAGACTCCCAACAGCTCTGATCAGCTTCCTCCAACTAGGACTGCCTGCACTACAACTCTCTCTCTCTCTCTCTCTCTCTCTCTCTCTCTCTCTCTCTCTCTCTCAAAATCTAATCAAATCAAATGTATTTATATAGCCCTTCGTACATCAGCTGATATCTCAAAGTGCTGTACAGAAACCCAGCCTAAAACCCCAAACAGCAAGCAATGCAGGTGTTGAAGCACGTTGGCTAGGAAAAACTACCTTGGAAGAAACCTAGAGAGGAATCAGGCTATGAGGGGTGGCCAGTCCTCTTCTGGCTGTGCCGGGTGGAGATTATAACAGAACATGGCCAAGATGCAAACAAGTTCTCTCTCTCTCGCTCTCTCGCTCTCTCTCTCTGCTGATAGGGCCCTCTTACCTACACTCTAAAAATTAGGGTTTCAACAAGGGTTCTTCTAAGATTCTCAAGGTTCTTCAAAGTACCTTAGGGTTCTTGGCACTGAAAATTGCCCCCCAAAAGGTTCTTCCAAAAACCCCATAGTAGGTGGAGTTCATTGAGGAACCTCCTTAGTTGGTGTTTTTTTTTGTAGGAACCTAACTGCCCAACTGAAACATTTGGATTTGAATTTGAAAGGACAGCAGGAGCAGGCTCTTACTGTAACTGAAACATGTAAAGATCTCCTCAATGTAAGGTAAGGTTTCTCCCTTGTATGATCTAAATTGATATTGTGTTGTGGTGATACTATCTATCTTTTCATACTTGTGCAAATCTTTCTAAAACAGAAAATGGACACAATTCAATTGATATCAATCAACAAAGAGGTACAAATATGTACTGTAGGCTAGAAGAATATCTTGAAGGCTAGCTGTATTCAGATGACTGAACTGATCACTTTTGTGTCTGTAGGTATCTGAACAAAATCTGAACAAAATCCAAGGTATGAATACTGTCATGTGCACGTTTTGTTAATCAACTGTATAATATATATTCTTGTATTCCCAGATTTCACCCTCCCTCTACCGCTGATAAATATAACAGGAAACCTGTTTGATCACCATGCACTGCAAAATCATTGTGGCTGTGGATACGGAGAACATCAACACATCAGAGGATAAACCCATTGGACTTGGGGCTCTGCTGGGAGTTTGCCTCATATTTAGATTTTTTTTATCCTGCTTTGACATTTAAATCATAATAAACACATAATAAACACTAAAATATAGTGTTATTGTTGTTATTGTTATGCATATTATTATGAATCATAATATGGGGGGGGGGGGGATAAAAAATGAACCCCAAAAGGTTCTTCAAAAGGTTATTTGAGGATCCATTAAAAGGGGTTCTTTGAAGAAAGGTCTATTGGAAGAACTTATAGGGGTTCCCCCACAGTTTCAATTTGAAGAACCCCTAAAGGATACTCCAGGAACCTTTCCTTTTAGAGTGTAGACTCTGCTGGGTTTCTGCCGTTTCCTACACACAGCTTCTAGGGATGAGTTACTCAGCGATAGGATCTCGAGAAGAGAGAGGGACAGACACTATTTTAGAGCCAATGCATCCCTAAGCACACACTGTACATTAACTTTTTGATCCTGACTCTGAGGGCATACGTTTGTGATCATACACACTGATATGACAAGTGCCACTGATACAGTATGTCCACTGTTCTCAGAGTAAAGAGAGAACTGTACAGTCAAGACACTCTCTATCACAGGTTTAACAATGCCTCTGGTATTTACTGTATCATGTTTATAGTGTATTGGTGTATTGTATAAAGACTATGGGGGTGTATTATCTGGGACTGAGCACACTGGCTGGATTGGGTTTACTGTTTTACTGTTGCTGTTGTTGTTTCAGTCTTTGGATAGTTGTGGTTCTTGACATAGTCCAATTGTAGAGGCAGCATTACTCAGACTGTGGCCACGTGTGATACCCACATTACGATGAGCAGCATCTCTAGGCTCAGACCACCCCTGGCCTTTAGCTGTACCAAACAAAGGGAGGCAGAGAGAGTTCAAAGATGGTTTTGTTATGTGTGCTGTCATGGTGGCCCAGGCTGGATGCTTTCATCTTATCTCTCAACGATGCCTCTCTGCCCAGAGGGATGATGTCACAGTGGGGTCAAGCTATACATATAAGGATATGAAAGAGAAGGCAAGATGGCTGCCAAGAGGCTTGTGGGAAGAAACACATTTACCTCAGCTATGCCCTGAGAGTGCAAGCAGCTAGACACCATGTGGCACACACAGGCTGACACGCCCACAGAGCCTGAACATAGGCCTTCAGTAGGCGCTGTGGAGTGGCCATAGGCCTGAGTACAGAGCACTGTCTCTCATCAATAACAAGCGTTATAATTCTAGATTTCCAGTTTGTGAATAGAATGGATGCAATCAAGGAACATGAGAACGTTTAAAAAAAAAGATATACAGTACAATCATACAGGTATTGACTGTACAGACTTTTGAAGGAAAAAGGGCAAAGACAGGCGTGCTCAGTATGGTGTTCGGTGTCTAGCTGTTGGATGCCAAACATGGCCGTAAATGTCAGTGTTGAGCTGAGTGGCGTGTCGAGGAAAGGATAAAACTGCTGAAACTAGATTCCCATTTCTTTTGATTTCTTAAGCCACTTGTGTATGAAACATTGTGACACATGTCTTTCATCGCTTGTACTTTTGCCTCCACATCGCATAAAATCACAACACATGCAATCATGCAAACTAGCTACTCCTTGTGAGACATTCGTTCTGCCTGGGTAGCTAGCATGCCCTTTGTTTTAAAGAATCCCCAATGTTTTCTACCCACACCCACTTTAGAGAGGAGCGCAGAGGAAAACCCAGGTACTCAGACTGGCGCTAGACTCCATGTGTGAGTGTGTTGTGATTGCTGTCTACACTATCTCCCTGTTCCTTTCTTCTGGAAACTGTACATGTACGTAAATCTCATGTTTTAAAGATTCTTTTAATGGGAATCAAAGTCTAAATATTTCAATAAGGCTGTTGTATTATTCAGTAGAGTCATCTGACAGAGGTAGAAATCCATGCGCCACACTCCACTGCCATGCAGGTACATGGCTTCAGCCGGCAATATTACAAGGATTAGCATGGCATATGAAATATTTAGTGGATTTCTCTTCCTTCTAAAAACCTAATAAATCAAATGACTGCCAAATGTCATTAAAGTGATGGTCCTTTGACTGCGTAAGAAAAGAAGGCTTTTCATATTCAAATGTGGGGAGAAAGAAATGAAAAGGAGGAAAGGTTACTTGGTTTAGCTGACAACCCCCAGTGCCCTACATTGGCGGGTAAGGGGTAGAGGAGCGATAGGAGGAGAGGGGGGTGGTGATGGAGAAGGTATTGTCTGACGTGCCACTCGCTGGCATCTTACTGGCACGTCGTCCCCCCTCTCTCCCGGCGCGGTGCAGGTTGGGCGTCTGGCTTGTTGTTTTGATTAGTCAAGCACTCCTTTAGTGAGGTGTCACCGCCCGGAGCGGCGGGTGAATCACATGTGGGAATAGTGGGACGACCAGCTGTCCCTCTGGGTGTGTCTCAAATTACACCCTATTCCTTATATAGTGCACTACTTTTGACCAGGACCCATAGAGCTCTGGTCAAACATAGTGCACTATGTAGGAAATAGGATGCCATTTGGGAGACAGCCTCTGTCACCCCCTGTCACCGCCATTGTCTGCTCTCCTCCGCTGGATGAACAGATGATGGACAGATGAATGGCATGTCCCTTTCTTACTCTCCGCCCGCTCTCTCGCTCCGCCAATACAGAGGATTCATCGATATTCAGCCCGTCACCCAACCTTCCCTTATGTGTTCTCTGTCATTATGATTCATTCATATGTAAACACAGAGATAAAACATATGGGACTCATTTCCAACAAATCATCGGTGACCCAGGCAAACTTCACTCAACGATATCCATTGTGAAGGATGTAAGACACTTGGCATCTGTCTGCACTTCAACTATTATTGCCTTATTCATTACCAAAGTGTGTCACAGAACAATAACCAACAAATGAAAATGGATGTTTCTTTGTAATTTCTTTGTATTCCTTGTGTCATAATACTCATCAAGGAAAGTAATGCTATGAAGATGAGGTTATGATTATGCTCCTGGTCCAGGTCTCTTGAGACAATGGGGGGAGATGATCTGATTACAGGAACATTAGACAGTGTTTGTTATAGGAGGTCTACAGGGAAAGAGGCTTCACCTTTCACTACATCTGAGCACCTTGACTGACACCTGTCCTAGTTAAGAACATCGTCAACAATGACATGAATTTAAAAAGAATGCACTGAACCAACACCAACGTATATACTGTACCTTTGCCTGTACATGATAAGACTCCCAAGGTATGGAAATCAAAGTGATAATCAGAAGAAAACACACATCTGGTTGGAGGAGAAAAGAAAAGCCTAGCTAGCTCCAGGACAAAACAAATGTCAATTTTTGATGTCGTAAAACAGGAACTAGGGGAGCTCTTTCTTAATCAATGCATTATACATCAAATTGTTAATGTTAACTCCAGATAACTTGAATATGTAAAATATTCATGCAGAGCTGTCCAAAGTTTTTTTCTTTCTTCTCTTCTTCATGTTAACTTGACTTTTTTTCTCCATTAATTATCATGCCCAGGAGGTTTTCAGGGAGAGCAGGGAGAGGAGAGGAGCAGCCATCAGCCTGAATCATCTTGACAAGGCAGCATGGCCCAATTACACCAGAGCTCCATCCAGCTTTGATGTGGCGGAAAAGCAGAGAGATAGGGGCAAATCACACAGCCATATTATGGTAATGATGCGATTTAATCCTGCCACTAAACTTTATGTAGCTTGTTTAAAGAAATATGCTTACACTAATTACAGAGACTGGGAGAGAGAGGGGTTGGGTGAGATTGGGTGGGTCGGAGGGTAGGGTTGCTGGTGATGGTGATGGGGGGGGTGTTTCGACTCTAAAAAGTACAGCTCATAAATGTTGCAAACGAAAATGAGACAAAGTGAACTTATCGCAGTTTAATTATACATCCAACATCAGTGAAAAGGTGAGGGGGGGGGGGGGGGGGGGGTGTACATATGCAGACTCAGAACCTATTGGGTGATCATCTTTAATTAACTCATCACAGGTAGAGAGGGAGTAGTAGAAGATAGAGAGATACAAAGAGAAAGGGAAAGAGGGATCCAGAGAGAGAGAGGGAGAGAGAGAGAGAGAGGGAGAGAGAGAGAGAGACTGTGGGAAAAAGAGAAAATGGACGAGTGTGTAAACGAGGGAGAGATCCAGAGAGATATGAGAGAGTGGGAAAAGAGGGGGAAAGGGGGAGAAGGGGGGCTACAATGAAAGCATGATAATAATCAGGCTGTAATTAACTTGTCACTTCAATTACAGCTCTTCAGATTGGAATTGTCTTGGGTTGCGGCACAGAGCCCTGTCTATACGCCTGGTTAATTAGTCCAGCGAGTGGCCGTGCTCGCTGCCGCTGCATCTCTCCCCACGCCGCCGTCAGCACATTCGTTTATTGTTACAGGTGATTGGTCATTGGCTAGCATGGAGCCGCCATACACACACACATCAAATACATTATGAAGCTGTGTGCTGATCGCTCATCAGAGAGAAGCCATCAGAATCACCTAGACATCCTCCAACAGAAACTAACTGAGACGTCAGTCTTGATAGGTTAGAATATAGACACTGAAGATGATGACTGAAATCCACTGAATTATGAATAAATAGATCAGAGAATATCCACACAGCTACAAGTGCAAGAGGAGGAGTTGAGAAATCAACCCTGACTGGCTAAGCTAGCAATGAACACACCTGGCTGGCTAAGCTAGCAATGAACACACCTGACTGGCTAAGCTAGCAATGAACACACCTGGCTGGCTAAGCTAGCAATGAACACACCTGGCTGGCTAAGCTAGCAATGAACACACCTGACTGGCTAAGCTAGCAATGAACACACCTGGCTGGCTAAGCTAGCAATGAACACACCTGGCTGGCTAAGCTAGCAATGAACACACCTGACTGGCTAAGCTAGCAATGAACACACCTGGCTGGCTAAGCTAGCAATGAACACACCTGGCTGGCTAGCAATGAACACACCTGGCTGGCTAAGCTAGCAATGAACACACCTGGCTGGCTAAGCTAGCAATGAACACACCTGGCTGGCACGTCTGATATTTATTCTGGTCATCATAGGTCAACACTGAGAAGTGCAATGAGATCCGTGAACCACCTCCACAGGTATCTGTACACCGCAGCGGGGTGGCCACCATTACAGCTAAAGTTACATAGAGCAAATGACCTGAATAATGGAAGCCATGTTACATCAACATGACACCAAACACATGTGTCTTTGATCTCAAAACATTGACCAAATTTGAACATATCTTTTACTTTGATAATAATGTTCCCTTGTCCTTTATCCCAGGGCTTGATGTCCTCATTTATGACCATTCCACCTGGTTGGTCAATCAATCTCCAAAGCAGCAGGCCTCAACCCATATGTTCAAAAGGTGACAAGGTACATCACATGGAATCCCAGACGGTGTCAGCATTCAGACTCTCTCATCTAAAGTAGCAACAATAGGAGTTAGGGGTTAAAAGCCCATATGAATATCACTAAAAACAACACAAACACATTACAGAATAGACATCTATCTGTATGCTTTCTAGGGATACAAGTGTGCCTTTAGTAGTATCTGCTGTATATTCATGTATTACTATGGTAAACATCAACTGGTATCAAGAGGTACAAAAGGCAACATCAGGAACTGTTTTGCATCTTTCTTAGAAGTGCAACAAAGAGATGAAGGATTCTAAGAAATACTTAACTACATGAAAGTGCAGTGATAAAAATACACTATTTAGACAAATAGTACAATCTCTAGAACATTCTGTCCTCTGTGTTACCTCTCTTTCTCTTTTTCGTTGTAGAGAGACGTTTCTCCAGGGACTGAAGAATTCTTCTCACTTTGTTAGGATTCCTATCCAACAGAGCACATTGTTATGACTGCATGTACAGTTGAAGTCTGAAGTTTACATACACTTAGGTTTGAGTCATTAAAACTATTTTTTGACAAGTACTTTTTCCAACAATTGTTTACAGGCAGATTATTTCACTTATAATTCACTGTATCACAATTCCAGTGGGCCCGAAGTTTATATACACTAAGTTGACTGTGTCTTTGAACTGCTTGGAAAATTCCAGAAAATTATGTAATGGCTTTATAGGCTTCTGATAGGCTAATTGACATAATTTGAGCCAATTGGAGCTGTACCTGTGGATGTATTTCAAGGCCTATCATCAAACTCGGTGCCTCTTTGCTTGAGAAAATCAAAAGAAATCAGCCAAGACCAAGAAAACAATTGTAGACGTCCACAAGTCTGTTTCATCCTTGGGAGCAATTTCCAAATGCCTGAAGGCACCACGTTCATCTGTACAAACAATAGTACGCAAGTATAAACACCATGGGACCACGCAGCCATCATACAGCTCAGGAAGGAGACGCGTTCTGTCTCCTAGAGATGAACGTACTTTGGTGAGAAAAGTGCAAATCAAGCCCAGAACAACCGCAAAGGACCTTGTGAAGATGCTGGAGCAAACAGGTACAAAAGTATTTATAGCCACAGTAAAACGAGTCCTGTATCGACACAACCTGAAAGGCCGCTCAGCAAGGAAGAAGCCACTGCTCCAAAACCGCCATAAACAAGCCAGACTACGGTTGCAAATGCATATGGGGACAAAGATCATACTTTTTTGGAGAAATGTTCTCTGGTCTGATGAAACAAACAAAACTGTTTAGCCATAATGACCATCGTTATGTTTGGAGGAAAAAGGGGGAGGCTTGCAAGCCAAAGTACACCATCCCAACCGTGAAGCATGAGGGTGGCAGCATCATGTTGTGGGGGTGCTTTGCTGCAGCCCCACAAGGGACTGGTGCACATCACAAAATAGATGGTTTCATGAGGTAGGGAAATTATGTTGATATATGGAAGCAACATCTCAAGACATCAGTTAAAGCTTGGTTGCAAATTAGTCTTAAAATGGACAATGACCCCAAGCATACTTCCAAAGTTGTGGCAAAATGGCTTAAGGACAACAAAGTCAAGGTATTGGAGTTGCCATCACAAAGCCCTGACCTCAATCCTATAGAACATTTGTGGACAGAACTGAAAAAGCGTGTGCGAGCAAGGAGGCCTAAAAACCTGACTCAGTTACACCAGCTTGTGGAAGGCTACCTGAAACGTTTGACCCAAGTTATAAAATTTAACGGCAATGCTACCAAATACTAATTGAGTGTATGTAACCTTCTGACCCACTGGGAATGTGATGAAAGAAATAAAAGCTGAACTAAATCAGTCTCTTTACTATTATTCTGACGTTTCACATTCTTAAAATAAAGTGGTGATCCTAACTGACAGGGAATTTTTACAAGGATTAAATGTCAGGAATTGTGAAAAACTTGGTTTAAATGTATTTGGCTAAGGTGTATGTAATCGTCCGTATTATCACATCATCACTGTATTATCACAGCTCTCTGTGAATGTCCCCAGGTAGGCTAAGCAGAACTTCCACTACTGTTATACATTATTTATAGTGTGTTAAGCTTTCTGGGCAAGGTAATGCACGCAATGGGGCTCATTATACTTTATTAATGTGTCTGTCTACATTCAGGCACAAGCACAAACAAGTCGATATAAACAAGGTGTTGTGCTTCCACTTAACCCCAAAATAGCTTCACGTTTTATGTTTTCTGAAGCAATATGCTCTTAAAACATTTGTTGGTGCATCCACCCCAAACCACTGCGGTAACCCACCTGGCATGGGGCAGCCCAATGTGAATGGGCCAGTGTTGGCAGATGGAGAGTATTGATTTATCCAGCTCAGTTGTTGCCAGAGCATCTTCACCATCAGAGGAAGAATCCTGAACCAGCCTGCTATTTCCTGTCTTTTTGATCCATTAGCTGCTGCCTGGGAACACCGCTGCAGGCAGGCACATGAGAGATGTGTGTTACAGCCGAGCTTGAAAGCAGACAGCTTATATGAGGCTGGCCAACGTAAGCTCTGGCGATTGTTGTCCTGAGCTAAACAGTCGACTTCAGAAACGGACAGTAACAATTTACCATGGGAAAGTTATGGAGGCAGGGGATTTCAGAACGGGCAGTAACATTTTACCATGGGAAAGTTATGGAGGCAGGGGATTTCAGAACGGGCAGTAACATTTTACCATGGGAAAGTTATGGAGGCAGGGGATTTCAGAACGGGCAGTAACATTTTACCATGGGAAAGTTATGGAGGCAGGGGATTTCAGAACGGGCAGTAACATTTTACCATGGGAAAGTTATGGAGGCAGGGGATTTCTGAAACCAGGGGTCAGACAATAAAGTTCATAGCCAACGTGGCAGAACTTTGTAAAAATCAAGCTGAACAATAGATTTGATCAACATAGCAATGTATTATTACAGTCAGTATTGATCAAGCTGATGTCAGAGTAAAGGTTAGCTTCATTAACACAATGATTGATGGTTTAGAGGGAGTCCTAGGGGAATGGTAGGTCTCTGGTTAGAAGTTACACCCTTGTACGAAAACATTGTTCCTCTGTGAATGTCTGCCATTAGAAATATGTCATCCACTTGAGGTCATGCTGTCTTGGTCACTGGAGAGGACTGGAGAGGACTTGGCTATGAGCTGCTGGTTGGTGGTTTGAGAGGAACTTGATGACACAAACAAATGGCTGCTGGACTGAAGTTGTGTCTCAAATGGTGTCCCAAATGGCACCCTATTCTCTGCATAGTGCCCTATGGACCCTGGTCAAAAGGACCCTGACCCTGCCCTATGGACCCTGGTCACTGCATATGGAATAAGGTGCCATTTGGGACACAGCCTGTGAGTCAAGCCGATTCTTATTCACAGTGGACATCTGTCTGACAGTGGTTGCGCTCCGACCTCAAGCCTAGCTAGGCTTCTGAAGTGGTATTGTCTGATATTGTCATTGCTGGACAACATGCAAATCTAGTGGTGATCTGTTTATAGTTAGCGGTTTAAAGTCTCCAAAACAGCACACCTTCCCCTTTCTTTAGTGGGCCTCTGGTGCGTTTCAGATACTGGGAGAGGCAAGTGATAATTTCTAGAGCAATCTGTTTTTAATATTGATATAATCATCCATGTGAAAGACACCTAACACCAGGGATGACAACAGAGAAGGGAAATGCATACCTCATGTATAACCTGGCATGAAAAACCTGATGGGAGTCGAGAAGAGAGAGAAGATTCAAATTAGCCCTGTAATCATATTAGCTCTTCCACGGTGACTAGCCGACAGAGTTGGGTTCAAATAATATGTGACATCATTCAAATACTGTTAGCGTTTGCTCTAGCATGCCTGGACTGCCAGATGGGCGGGTTTACAGTTTTGGGGCTATTCTGTGGATAAATGTAGCCAGGGAAGTTCAATCAAGAACAGATAAGGTACTTAAAAATATTTTTTAAGTATTTGAACCCAGGTCTGCTAGCCAATGGACCTGACCCAACCCTACAGTAGATGGAGGCTCTCTGCTGTGTCTCAGATCTTTTGGACAATTTTAGCCAATAGCAACATACCATACTGCACTATGTTCGCATAGTCCCCACGATATGCAACTTTTCAGGGAAGTCAGGAACCAATACACACAGTCAGTTAGGAAAGCAAAGGCTAGCTTTTTCAAACAGAAATTTGCATCCTGCAGCTCTAACTCCAAAAGTTAATGGAGAATAAGAGCACCAAGTTAACAAACAGATCACCGACCATTTCGAATACCACCGTACCTTCTCCACTATTCAATCTGGTTTCCGAGCTGGTCATGGGTGCACCTCAGCCACGCTCAAGGTCCTAAACAATATCATAACCGCCATCAATAAAAGACAGTTCTGTGCAGCCGTCTTCATCGACCTGCTAAGGCTTTCGACTCTGTCAATCACTGCATTCTTATCGGCAGACTCAATAGCCTTGATTTCTCAAATGACTGCCTCGCCTGGTTCACCAACTACTTCTCAGATAGAGTTCAGTGTGTCAAATCGGAGAGCCTGTTGTCCGGACCTCTGGCAGTCTCTATGGGGGTACCGCAGGGTTCAATTCTCGGGCTGACTTTTTTCTCTGTATATATCAATGCAGTGATTGACAGAGCTCTTGCTGCGGGTGATTCCTTGATCCACCTCTATGCAGACGACACCATTCTGTATACATCTGGCCCTTCTTTGGACACTGTGTTAACAAACCTCCAAACGAGCTTCAATTTCATACAACACCCCTTCCATGGCCTCCAACTGCTCTTAAATGCTAGTAAAACTAAATGCATGCTCTTTAACCGATTGCTGCCCGCACACGCCCGCTCGACTAGCATCACTACTCTGGACGGTTTTGACTTAGAATATGTGGATATATACAAATACATAGGTGTCTTCCAGACTCATATTAAGCATCTCCAATTCAAAATTAAATCTAGAATCTGCTTCCTATTTCGCAACAAAGCCTCCTTCACTTACGCTGCCAAACATACCCTCGTAAAACTGACTATCCTACCGATCCTCGACTTCGGCGATGTCATTTACAAAATAGCCTCCAACACTCTACTCAGCAAACTGGAGGCAGTCTATCACAGTGCCATCCGTTTTGTCACCAAGCCCCACATACCACCCATCACTGCGACCTGTATGCTCTCATCGGCTGGCCCTCGCTACATATTCATCGCCAGACCCACTGGCTCCAGGTCATCTATACGTCTTTGCTAGGTAAATCTCCGCCTTATCTCGGCTCACTGGTCACCATAACAACACCCACCCGTAGCAGGCGCTCAAGCAGGTATATCTCACTGGTCATCCCCAAAGCCAACACCTCCTTTGGCCGCCTTTCCTTCCAGTTCTCTGCTGCCAATGACTGGAACGAATTTCAAAAATCGCTTTAAGCATAATCTATGTGAGCAGCTCACCGATTGCTGCAGCTGTACACAGCCCATCTGTAAATAGCCCATCCAACTACCTACCTCATCCCCATATTTTTTTTATTTACTTTTTTTGCTCTTTTGCACACTAGTATTTTTACTTGCACATCATCATCTGCACATCTATCACGTCAGTATTAATTTGCTAAATTGTAATTACTTTTCTACTATGGCCTATTTATTTCCATACCGCCTTACTCCATTTGCACACACTGTATAGATGTTTATATTGTTATTGACTGTGTGTTTGTTTACTCCATGTGTAACTCTGTGTTGTTGTTTTTTGTCGCACTGCTTTGCTTTATCTTGGCCAGGTCGCAGTTGTAAATGAGAACTTGTTCTCAATTGGCCTACCTGGTTAAATAAAGGTGAAATAAATAAAAAAATCATCAATCTAGCTCACTATTGCCACATGAAGTTGTAACCCTACTTACAAGTCATTATGGTCATTAAGGAGGATCCACCTAGCTAACTCTTCATAGCTGTCAGTCTGTGTCATCATTGATGGGGGTTGTTTTGGCCTACTAGCTACACGGGGGATATCACATTAACAAAGAAAACTTTGGAAATCAGTCATTTACCAGGGTTTGGTTTTAGGTTAAAAGACACAAGAATCAAGTCTGACAATAACTTGGTGATAGCAGCTGTTATGTTGAGCCACATCGAATCAAAGCATTCCACGTGTTTCTTTCTGGGAGGGTAAGATATGGAAGAAGCACAGCCAACATGTTTTAAAGTTGCCATAAAAACAAGACTCTCTCCTCACACGGTCATTACGTGGGAGGGGGAGAGTTCAGAACCCTCACAGAAACACATTGTTAAAAGCTGGAGCAATAAACGCTGAAAACTGCAAACAACAACAGCATACACGGCCATGTTGGAGAGGAGAGATGCAGGAATGTGAGAGGTGACTGTTCCCAGATTGATTTATGAGATAATGCTGATGATCTCCCACCACTTAACACATCTGTACATGTACCCAAACACATACACACGTGCAGACACACGCATGCGCACACACACACAACAAGAAACACTGACACAAACACACAAGTAGTATTTCCACATAATCAGCATCACAATCAATTAAACTACATTGAATTTATAGAGCACATCTCAAACCAGGCCTAAAAATGACATTAGAGTGATGTAGAGGGACCACTCCCTATCTACCTCACCAAGTACATTCCACATGACAGTTGGTGCATCTGAGCTCATCTTGTGTGAATTGTGGTCTGGCACATGGCAAGTATGGCAAGGAAGAGCTACAGTCATGGATACAGATGCTCTCATACCTAGCTTGGAAATAAGGCATCAGATAGATCAGATACACCGAACATAACGGTCAAGCAAAAAATGTCCACGTTCAACATCCTTCAATCTGTCATTGCAGTAGTTTGTGAAAGTCAAAAAGTGATGCTAAAGAAAGTAAAATACAACCATAAAGTTATCACAGTCCTCAGATGGCGTTGAGTTTAGTTTACGAGAATGACGCCATACCAATACCAGATCTGTGTGTTATTAGAAGTGACATTGTCATCATACACTGACACAGCATCCCTGATCCAGTGAGGCATAAAAATGTCCTACTAAAACGGCAACATAAACACGCTGATAAATTACATTTATATGCCATCAAGCTGCGACATTGGCTGACACTAGAATGTTTCTTTCTGGGCTCTGAGCTCTGCTGAGGAGAGGAGGCCATGGTTCTCATTATCCACTCCGGGAGAACGAGCGCTGCAGAGATGCTAATGAAATATACACAGACAGCGACCTTTGTTCAGCAAATTAGAGACTGAACCAACTCTAGTCAGGAAGAGGCTGGAGAAGAGAGGAAGTGATAAGAGGAAGCTAGTGATAAAGCTATACTGGTGTATACCTCGCTGAGGTTTCACTGTAAAGAGATGGGATGGTAGAGGGTCAGTTGTGATTCTTCCCTTGACCTGTCTGATATCAACATTTTCAAATTGTATACAGTGATCTAAAAACAAAATATTTACTGAAAGAACTCAACCTGTTATCAAGGTGATATGGACTCTGGGTCAAGCACTGTCTGACATGCAAGCTAGCCGTCTGCATTGGAAGCTGATGGGGGTAAACAGTTCACAAAGGTCACTCGATCCTGTCTCTCTTCCTGTCAAGCCCTGACTATAGAGAGCCCTTCTTTCTCTATGATGTAGTAGGTCAGGGCGTGACTGGGGTTATTCTAGTTTATTTTTTCTATGTTGGTGATTTGTATGATTCCCAATTAGAGGCAGCTGGTAATCGTTGTCTCTAATTGGGGATCATATTTAAGTAGCATTTTTCCCACCTGTGTTTGTGGGATATTATTTTGTGTTTTGTGCATGTGCACCACATAGTCACGTTTCGTTGTTAGTTTATTAATTTATTTGTTTTGTTTTTTGCTAAGTTTCACTTTATAATAAATATGTGGAACTCAACATCCGCTGCGCCTTGGTCCGTCTCTCCTCACGTACGTGAAAGAATATCCCACCAACCAAGGACCAAGCAGCGTGCTACGATGGGGAAAATAAGTTGGACCTGGGAGGAAATAATGGAAGGACAGGAGATCCTTCCTTGGCAGGAGTCACAGAGGACACAAGGTGAGAAGGGTGGACAGCGACGACACCGGGATTCGTGGCCACAGAGAAAGCCAAAAAACAGGCTGAAAATATTTTTTGGGGGGGCACAAGGGGTGGTCAGCAGAGCCGAGGAGTGAACCAGAGCCAGTCTGGGAGAAGAGGGAGATCTCTTCCAAAGATCTCAGAAAGAAAGCGGTCTGTAATGTAATGGAACAAACCCTTGGGGCCTGAGCAGTGAGCACAGATGCACTGACCTGGGAGTTGGAACAACACAAAAGACAAGGGCTTGAATCCACTGGGAGTGTTGGAGGAATTTCTATAATGGCTAATGTCTTAATTAGGCCATAAGAAATAATACAACACAGAGCATGACCACATGATGCCAAAAGATGAGAAAATGGTCTAAATAACAGTTTCACTCTGGATTTCTGAAAAATAAGCAACTCATTAACCATTGAGGTAATAGGCTAATTTCCTATTTTGCAGACTTAGGTTTATGGGACAAATTTCAAACATACGTTTTTATTAAAAATAGGTGTGTCCAGCAGACAGTGCCATAAAAATAATATTTGGTTTCCTTTAATGTATCACCAGAATAAGCTTGTATTCTTGTGGTATTATTCTACAACTGTAAAGGCACATTCAACAACAATTATAGAAATGGTCCAGATTTATTGCCAAGACCAATTAATTTGTGTTTGACCTCCGGGTTCACTCAAGCAGTCATTTTCATAAATCCATGCTTGATCTGATTTATTGAAAAACCATAAGCAGGGTTCTCCAGACGATCTGTGAATTTGCTGACAGAGTTGGTGATGGCTCTATGTGTTTTAGACCATGGTATATTACGGTTCTTTGAAGCTTAACTGGTCATTAGCAATGGAAGGGTCAGAATATAAAACTCTGACGGTTATGACTCTCACAAGGGCCTGTAGCCCTTAATAGTAGTATGATTATAATAGCCTCTAGTCTATAGTCATCTAAAATCAGTCAGAAAATAAAATATCCAGAGGTGGTAATGAGAAAGTTACCTCAAAGTCTTTGAGGAATAATTTCGGCACTTTGTTCAGCGTCTTTTTGCCTATGGCAGGTGCCCTTTCTCACGCTCTCACTGTGAGCATATGGACCTGTCCAGGAGAGGCCCTAGTTGAAGCCAGAACCAACCGCAAGCTGCCAAAGCACTGTCACACCTGAGTACAGAAGATCAAAGAGACTAACAGTGCCTACAACCGCACAGCTGCTGCACGGGCCAAGCTTTCATCACTACTGCTGCTCCCTGCACCTTCACACATGTGTTTCCAAGGTCGGCCACTAACACTGCTGTTTACCTGTTATAGCTGGATCTGGGGAACCAGTGACTGAAGGACGGAAGGACGGACAGACAGACAAACTGACTGACGGACGGTCATGGGAACGTTCACCCATGTCTCCATGCTGTTATATGGGGTTTCACATTTCAGACCTCTGGTTTGTGTAACTTTTTGTTTGTTTGTTTTCTTGTTTAATCGTGGAAAGCCACAAGCAGAGGGAGAATGCCAGGAGAGAGCTCCTGCCATCTTGCTCAGCCAAACCAACCCAGTGGGGTTTAATTGCAGTGGGGTTTCCACTTGTAAAACAACAGCTTTGGCTGGCAATAGAGAGAGAGAGACAGGCAGCTTTTCCTAGCAGCGAGCGGAGGAGCAAGGCGGAGGAGGAGTAGAGAGTTGTCGGCTCGGCACCAAGCTCGGCGGTGCTCCACATTGGGACCGTCGTTAAGAGAATTCCGCAGGGACTTCTGGGGGATTAAATACTGAGTTAAACCAGGCAGCAACCTCTCTCCACACCACAAAACATCCCCGAAAAAACTGTGAATTCATCCGAGCAACAACTAACGAACAAACAAACAAACAAATAAACAAAGAAGTTGACAGATATTGATAATGGTTTTGGCGAGAACAGTGTTTTGGAAATGTGTGTGTCATTATGGTTCTGTAAGATATTTGGGGTCGTGGAGGTTAGAGGGAGAAAGACAGGTCTGTATAGGTCTGCTGCAACGCAATCCCCATTTAACAAACATCATTTAGGTAATGTTATTGACTTCTCAAACTAACTCAACCTTTTTAGCCTGGATTGATCTGTAAAAAATCACCAAGGGTTCTCGTAATGCTATAAGCCCTTTCGTTTCCTGAGGGGAATTTATCTTAGTTCCTCTACAGAGAACAGACAGTGAAATGTGGGGCGCTGTTCTTTACACGGTGTACTTTTCTTTTGCTTTAATCAAACCCACCTCTTAGAGAGAAAGAACATGTTGAAAAAAACACAGAGGCCTACAAAATAAAAAACTATTATCAACCGTTCTTCGCAGTCTTCTTTTGTGACTGTCAACTTGTAACAGTGCATTGGCCTTTTAGCCATATTGCTTGAATGTAACTGTGGCCCTTTGGCCATGTTGCTTTGGCCATGTTGCTTTGGCCATGTTGCTTTGGCCATGTTGCTTTGGCCATGTTGCTTTGGCCATGTTGCTTTGGCCATGTTGCTTTGGCCATGTTGCTTTGGCCATGTTACTGTGGCCCTTTGGCCATGTTGCTTTGGCCATGTTACTGTGGCACTTTGCCCATGTTGCTTTTGCTTTGTCCCTTTGGCCATGTTGCTTTGGCCATGTTGCTTTGTTGTTTTTGGCTGTCCTTTGGCCATGTTGCTTGTTTGGCCATGTTGCTTTGGCCATGTTACTGTGGCCCTTTGTTGTTGCTTTGGCCATGTTACTGTGGCCTTTGCCATGTTGCTTGGCCATGTTGCTTTGTTGCCATGTTGTTTGGCCCTTTACTATGTTGTTTGGCCATGTTATCTGGTTTTGGCCATGTTGCTTTGGCCATGTTACTGTGGCCCTTTGGCCATGTTGCTTTGGCCATGTTGCTTTGGCCATGTTACTGTGGCCCTTTGGCCATGTTGCTTTGGCCATGTTGCTTTGGCCATGTTGCTTTGGCTATGTTGCTTTGGCCATGTTACTGTGGCCCTTTGCCATGTTGCTTTGGCCATGTTACTGTGGCCCTTTGGCCATGTTGCTTTGGCCATGTTGCTGTGGCCCTTTGGCCATGTTGCTTTGGCCATGTTACTGTGGCCCTTTGGCCATGTTGCTTTGGCCATGTTGCTTTGGCCATGTTACTGTGGCCCTTTGGCCATGTTACTGTGGCCCTTTGGCCATGTTGCTTTGGCCATGTTGCTTTGGCCATGTTGCTTTGGCCATGTTACTGTGGCCCTTTGGCCATGTTTCTTTGGCCATGTTGCCATGGCCATGTTACTGTGGCCCTTTGGCCATGTTGCTTTGGCCATGTTACTGTGGCCCTTTGGCCATGTTACTGTGGCCCTTTGGCCATGTTGCTTTGGCCATGTTGCTTTGGCCAAAATTGAGTTTGGCATTCAGATCAATACCAATAATCTAACTTGCTCCATACTATTATGGGTCTGAAGACAATAACAATTAGGGACATTAGATTATTACAATGATATTACTAATCAGTACATAGTACAATATGGAAACTGTGAATGAGCTCACCCAGTCTGCACCCAATACATCACACTACAGTACAATATGCTTTTGATCTTCTCCCTCATATTCCTCAGACAAATGGCTTGGTTGCATTACTGATATTCAAAGTATCATAACCGAGGAGAGGGGAGCAAGGCCACTCTTTTATGATGCAGATGTTTATCAAAAATGAGTCACTCTACTTGAGTTAGATCTCAAAGAGAAGCAGCCATGATGTAACAGCATCTCCGTTGAAGAACTGTGACTGCCAGATGCACCAGTTTCAACTAAATGCTTTTATGACAGCAATAAAACTCCAGTACAGGCCCAGAGGATTAGTGTTTGCCCCTGGTCATATCTAGACATGGTCTTTTAATGGAAATATTGATTCCAAGAAGATTACAATATCTAAAACTGTGTTAAGGTTATGACTTGTGACTGTACAGACTTATAACCGTACATGTCCATTATATCTACCTACAGTACTACATTTGAGACATCCTGCAAATGCCATCATCACTATTACCCATTCGGTCTATTGACCAGAACCATAGACTAAAAATCCCAAACAGCCCTGGTCTGAAATTCCCTCTGGTGTGAATTCTCTCCAGGTACCAGTTGTATTCCTACAGCCATTTAGCCTTTTCAAATAATCAACTAATGGAAGGTTAATGGTCTCAACAAAAAAGTGAAAGTGTTTGATGGCAATGAGCAGAGGGTTTATGAGGGATTATACTTTTCTATAAACAGTCTGTCCCCCCTACATGGCAATGTCCAGGACCACAAACTGTTCTGGAAGGACTGGCTACAATTTTATGTGGTGGGGGAGCTAATTAAATACCCACTATTCCCTATATAATGCACTACTTTTGACTAGGGCCTGGTCCAAGTAGTGCACTGTGTAGGGAATAGGGAGAATGTTGTTCCCCCAGGAAGACCTACAACATGTAAATGTTAACACTACAACTTCTGCAAGGTAAGGAGAATGACAAACAAATAGCTCAGGAACAGGAATGTGCCTGTGGGAGTATTAGGAAAATACTTATTCTTTCCATCTACTGTAATATACTGTAACATTAGGGAATGTAGATTCAATGTATATATGGCGACCCAGAGAGATATGGAGTATAATACTGTTCTATTTAATTCTATTGGGCAGCCACTCTGTGATACTGTGTATGGAAGGGATGTTGTTCCAATGAGAAACATACTTCTAAGTCGTTATACGGGTCAGTTGGGAAGTAGTGACAATATGCCGCTCACTAAGTCACCTCTAGTCTGTGTGCTGTAAAAAATTAACTGTTTCCTTTATCCCTACCACAGCGGATTTGAGAGTGGCTGTGCAACATGGTCATGTGATGTCTAATTCAGAACTCAAGAAGGGTCCATTTCGCTCCAGAGAGTTGAACTGGCGACTAGGAAGAGATGTATTTCTTACTGTGAGAAGAAAGAAGAAATTAAGTGTAAATGTTGAACCTCTCCGAAAGATTTCGATTTTGGTTTGTCAGGCCCTCCGTGTTAGTCGAACGAAAGGGTTTGGTTTAACGCCTAATGTGTTCGTGTTGGCGCGCGTCTGTTTCTATGGGAATGGGCGCCAGATGTCTTTTGTGGGCCGAGGACACAGGCAGAAAGCGGTGGGTGACTTACAGGGCCCTCACACCGTTCCAAAACCACTTTGTACACGCAAACGGGCACCATTTAATGAGTCACACAGTCTCTTCAAAGCCAAATTACACCCATTTAAACCTGTCTTACACGTCACCCAAAAGTAGAGGGAAAAAAGAGTGTCTACCTTCAATTTATAGCTGAATGAAAACCACAAAGACAAAAGCAAGACATGTGCTAGTTATTATGGATATGGGCCTTTTTCATTGATGAGAGCAGCATGTATAAACTAGAGGAGTACATCATCCCTCCCTTTGTCTATTTATGATACCAGACTTCCAAATGGGAAAATCAAAGGAAAGCCTTTTCTAACAAAATGTTCAGCTTTCTCTCTGTCCTTTGTTTCTCATTTCTTACTTCATCTTCTGATTCTTAGAACATAAATGACCTTTTCAACTGGTGGTGATATTATAGTCCTGAGCCATGTTGGAGTGAGGAGAACCAGCAGGTAGTGACTGGGAGAGAGATAGGTAATGCCTGGGAGAGAGAGTTGGGTAGTGACTGATATAAATAATTAGGTAGTGAATGATAGAAAGAGTTAGGTAATGCCTGGGTGAGAGAGTTGGGTTGTGACTGATAGAAAGAGTTAGGTAGTGACTGATAGAAAGAGTTAGGTAGTGACTGGGAGATAGAGATAGGTCGTGACTGGGAGAGAGAGTTGGATAGTGACTGAGAGAAAGAGTTAGGTAGTGACTGGGAGAGAGAGATAGGTCGTGACTGGGAGAGAGAGTTGGATAGTGACTGAGAGAAAGAGTTAGACAGTGGCTGGGAGAGCGAGTTGGATAGTGACTGATAGAAAGAGTTAGGTAGTGACTGGGAGAGAGAGTTAGGTAGTGACTGGGAAAGAGAGTTAGCTAGTGACTGGGAGAGAGAATTTGGTAGTGACTGGAAGAGAGAGTTAGGTAGTGACTTGGATAGAGAGTTAGTGAGTGGGTGAGAGAGAGAGTTAGGTAGTGACTGGGAGAGAGAGTTATGCAGTGTCTGGGAGAGAGATTTGGGTAGTGACTGGAAGAGTTTTGTAGTGACTGGGAGAGAGAGTTAGGTAGTGACTGGGAGAGAGAGTTAGTTAGTGACTGGGTGAGAGAGTTAGGTAGTGACTGGGAGAGTTTTGTAGTGACTGGGAGAGAGAGTTAGGTAGTGACTGGGAAAGAGAGTTAGCTATTGACTGGGAGAGAGAGTTATGTAGTGACTGGGAGAGAGAGATAGGTAGTGACTGGTAGAGAGAGATAGGTAGTGACTGGGAGAGAGAGATGGGTAATAACTGGGAGAGAGAGTTAGGTAGTGACTGGGAGAGAGAGTTATGTAGTGACTGGGAGAGAGAGTTAGGTAGTGACTGGGAAAGAGAGTTAGCTAGTGACTGGGAGAGAGAGTTAGATAGTGACTGGGTGAGAGAGTTAGGTAGTGACTGGGAGAGTTTTGTAGTGACTGGGAGAGAGAGTTAGGTAGTGACTGGGAAAGAGAGTTAGCTATTGACTGGGAGAGAGAGTTATGTAGTGACTGGGAGAGAGAGATAGGTAGTGACTGGTAGAGAGAGATAGGTAGTGACTGGGAGAGAGAGATGGGTAATAACTGGGAGAGAGAGTTAGGTAGTGACTGTGAGAGAGAGTTATGTAGTGACTGGGAGAGAGAGTTAGGTAGTGACTGGGAAAGAGAGTTAGCTAGTGACTGGGAGAGAGAGTTAGATAGTGACTGGGAGAGATTGTTAGGTAGCGACTGGGAAAAAGAGTTAGGTAGTGACTGGGAGAGAGAGTTAGGTAGTGACTGGGAAAGAGAGTTAGCTAGTGACTGGGAGAGAGAGTTATGTAGTGACTGGGAGAGAGAGATAGGTAGTGACTGGTAGAGAGAGTTAGGTAGTGACTGGGAGAGAGAGTCAGATAGGGACTGGAAGCGAGAATTTGGTAGTGACTGGAAGAGAGAGTTAGGTAGTGACTTGTAGAGAGTGTTAGATCATGACTTGGATAGAGAGTTAGTGAGTGGGTGAGAGAGAGAGTTAGGTAGTGACTGGGAGAGAGAGTTATGCAGTGTCTGGGAGAGAGATTTGGGTAGTGACTGGAAGAGTTTTGTAGTGACTGGGAGTGAGAGAGTTAGGTATTGACTGGGAGAGAGAGTTAGGTTGTGACTTGTAGAGAGAGTTAGGTAGTGACTGGGAGAGAGAGTTAGTTAGTGACTGGGTGAGAGAGTTAGGTAGTGACTGGGAGAGTTTTGTAGTGACTGGGAGAGAGAGTTAGGTAGTGACTGGGAGAGAGAGTTAGGTAGTGACTGGGAGAGAGGGATAGGTAGTGACTGGGAGAGAAAGATAGGTAGTGACTGGGAGAGAGAGTTAGGTAGTGACTGGGAGAGAGGGATAGGTAGTGACTGGGAGAGAGAGATAGGTAGTGACTGGGAGAGAGAGTTAGATAGTGTCTGGGATAGAGAGTTAGATAGTGACTGGGAGAGATTGTTAGGTAGTGACTGGGAAAGAGAGTTAGGTAGTGACTGGGTGAGAGAGATAGGTGGTGACTGGGAGAGAGAGTTAGCTAGTGACTGGGAGAGAGAGTCAGGTAGGGACTGGAAGCGGGAATTTGGTAGTGACTGGTAGAGAGAGTTAGGTAGTGACTTGTAGAGAGTGTTAGATCATGACTTGGAGAGAGAGAGTTAGTGAGTGGGTGAGAGAGAGAGTTAGGCAGTGACTGGGAGAGAGAGTTATGTAGTGACTGGGAGAGAGAGCTAGGTAGTGACTGGGAAAGAGAGTTAGCTAGTGACTGGGAGAGAGAGTTAGATAGTGACTGGGAGAGATTGTTAGGTAGTGACTGGGAAAGAGAGTTAGCTAGTGACTGGGAGAGAGAGTTATGTAGTGACTGGGAGAGAGAGATAGGTAGTGACTGGTAGAGAGAGTTCTTTAGTGACTGTGAGAGAGAGATAGGTAGTGACTGGTAGAGAGAGTTAGGTAGTGACTGGGAGAGAGAGATAGGTAGTGACTGGGAGAGAGAGTTAGATAGTGACTGGGAGAGATTGTTAGGTAGTGACTGGGAAAGAGAGTTAGCTAGTGACTGGGAGAGAGAGTTATGTAGTGACTGGGAGAGAGAGATAGGTAGTGACTGGTAGAGAGAGTTAGGTAGTGACTGGGAGAGAGAGTCAGATAGGGACTGGAAGCGAGAATTTGGTAGTGACTGGAAGAGAGAGTTAGGTAGTGACTTGTAGAGAGTGTTAGATCATGACTTGGATAGAGAGTTAGTGAGTGGGTGAGAGAGAGAGTTAGGTAGTGACTGGGAGAGAGAGTTATGCAGTGTCTGGGAGAGAGATTTGGGTAGTGACTGGAAGAGTTTTGTAGTGACTGGGAGTGAGAGAGTTAGGTATTGACTGGGAGAGAGAGTTAGGTTGTGACTTGTAGAGAGAGTTAGGTAGTGACTGGGAGAGAGAGTTAGTTAGTGACTGGGTGAGAGAGTTAGGTAGTGACTGGGAGAGTTTTGTAGTGACTGGGAGAGAGAGTTAGGTAGTGACTGGGAGAGAGAGTTAGGTAGTGACTGGGAGAGAGAGTTAGGTAGTGACTGGGAGAGAGGGATAGGTAGTGACTGGGAGAGAAAGATAGGTAGTGACTGGGAGAGAGAGTTAGGTAGTGACTGGGAGAGAGGGGTAGGTAGTGACTGGGAGAGAGAGATAGGTAGTGACTGGGAGAGAGAGTTAGATAGTGTCTGGGATAGAGAGTTAGATAGTGACTGGGAGAGATTGTTAGGTAGTGACTGGGAAAGAGAGTTAGGTAGTGACTGGGTGAGAGAGATAGGTGGTGACTGGGAGAGAGAGTTAGCTAGTGACTGGGAGAGAGAGTCAGGTAGGGACTGGAAGCGGGAATTTGGTAGTGACTGGTAGAGAGAGTTAGGTAGTGACTTGTAGAGAGTGTTAGATCATGACTTGGAGAGAGAGAGTTAGTGAGTGGGTGAGAGAGAGAGTTAGGTAGTGACTGGGAGAGAGAGTTATGTAGTGACTGGGAGAGAGAGCTAGGTAGTGACTGGGAAAGAGAGTTAGCTAGTGACTGGGAGAGAGAGTTAGATAGTGATGGGAGAGATTGTTAGGTAGTGACTGGGAAAGAGAGTTAGCTAGTGACTGGGAGAGAGAGTTATGTAGTGACTGGGAGAGAGAGATAGGTAGTGACTGGTAGAGAGAGTTAGGTAGTGACTGTGAGAGAGAGATAGGTAGTGACTGGTAGAGAGAGTTAGGTAGTGACTGGGAGAGAGAGATAGGTAGTGACTGGGAGAGAGAGTTAGATAGTGACTGGGAGAGATTGTTAGGTAGTGACTGGGAAAGAGAGTTAGCTAGTGACTGGGAGAGAGAGTTATGTAGTGACTGGGAGAGAGAGATAGGTAGTGACTGGTAGAGAGAGTTAGGTAGTGACTGGGAGAGAGAGATAGGTAGTGACTGGGAGAGAGAGATAGGTCATAACTGGGAGAGAGAGTTAGGTAGTGACGGAGAGAGAGTTAGGTAGTGACTGGGAGAGAGAGATAGGTAGTGACTGGGTGAGAGAGATAGGTAATAACTGGGAGAGAGAGTTAGATGGTGACTTGTAGAGAGAGTTAGGTAGTGACTGGGAGAGAGAGATAGGTAGTGACTGTTAGAGAGAGTTAGGTAGTGACTGTGAGAGAGAGATAGGTAGTGACTGGTAGAGAGAGTTAGGTAGTGACTGGGAGAGAGAGATAGGTAGTGACTGGGAGAGAGAGTTAGATAGTGACTGGGAGAGATTGTTAGGTAGTGACTGGGAAAGAGAGTTAGCTAGTGACTGGGAGAGAGAGTTATGTAGTGACTGGGAGAGAGAGATAGGTAGTGACTGGTAGAGAGAGTTAGGTAGTGACTGGGAGAGAGAGATAGGTAGTGACTGGGAGAGAGAGATAGGTCATAACTGGGAGAGAGAGTTAGGTAGTGACGGAGAGAGAGTTAGGTAGTGACTGGGAGAGAGAGATAGGTAGTGACTGGGAGAGAGAGATAGGTAATAACTGGGAGAGAGAGTTAGATGGTGACTTGTAGAGAGAGTTAGGTAGTGACTGGGAGAGAGAGTTAGTTAGTGACTGGGTGAGAGAGTTAGAGTTAGAGAGAGACAGTAGTGACTGGGAGAGAGAGTTAGGTAGTGACTGGGAGAGAGAGTTAGGTAGTGACTGGGAGAGAGAGATAGGTAGTGACTGGGAGAGAGAGAGGTAGTGACTGGAGAGAGAGTAGGTAGACTGAGAGAGAGTTAGGTAGTGACTGGGAGAGAGAGTTAGGTAGTGACTGGGAGAGAGAGACTGGGAGAGAGAGTTAGGTAGTGACTGGGAGAGAGTTAGGTAGTGACTGGGAAAGAGAGTTAGCTAGTGACTGGGAGAGAGAGATAGGTAGTGACTGGGAGAGAGAGTTAGAGTAGTGACTGGGAGAGATTGTGACTGGGAGGTAGTGACTGGCAAAGAGAGTTAGGTAGTGACTGGGAGAGAGAGTTAGGTAGTGACTGGGAGAGAGAGTTAGGTAGTGACTGGGAGAGAGAGATAGGTAGTGACTGGGAGAGAGTTAGGTAGTAGGGAGAGAGAGTTAGGTAGTGACTGGGAGAGAGAGTTAGGTAGTGACTGGGAGAGAGAGTTAGGTAGTGACTGGGAGAGAGAGAGTTAGGTAGTGACTGGGAGAGAGAGTTAGGTAGTGACTGGGAGAGAGAGGATTAGGTAGTGACTGGGAGAGAGAGTTAGGTAGTGACTGGAGAGAGAGTTGGAGAGAGAGAGTTAGTAGTGACTGGGAGAGAGAGAGTTAGGTAGTGACTGGGAGAGAGAGTTAGGTAGTGACTGGGAGAGAGAGTTAGATAGTGACTGGGAGAGAGTTAGGTAGTGACTGGGAGAGAGAGAGTTAGGTAGTGACTGGGAGAGAGATAGGTAGTGACTGGGAGAGAGAGATAGGTAGTGACTGGGAGAGAGAGGTAGACTGGGAGAGAGAGTTAGGTAGTGGCTGGGAGAGAGAGTTGTGTAGTGACTGGGAGAGCGAGTTAGGTAGTGACTGGGAAAGAGAGTTAGCTAGTGACTGGGAGAGAGGGATAGGTAGTGACTGGGAGAGAGAGTTAGATAGTGACTGGGAGAGATTGTTAGGTAGTGACTGGCAAAGAGAGTTAGCTAGTGACTGGGAGAGAGAGTTATGTAGTGACTGGGAGAGAGAGATAGGTAGTGACTGGTAGAGAGAGATAGGTAGTGACTGGGAGAGAGAGATGGGTAATAACTGGGAGAGAGAGTTAGGTAGTGACGGAGAGAGAGTTAGGTAGTGACTGGGAGAGAGATGGGTAGTGACTGGTAGAGAGAGTTAGGTAGTGACTGGGAGAGATTGTTAGGTAGTGACTGGGAGAGAGAGTTAGGTAGTGACTTGTAGAGAGTGTTAGATCATGACTTGGAGAGAGAGAGTTAGTGACTGGGTGAGAGAGAGAGAGTTAGGTAGTGACTGGGAGAGAGAGTTAGGTAGTGACTGGGAGAGAGAGTTAGGTAGTGACTGGGAGAGAGAGTTAGGTAGTGACTGGTAGAGAGAGTTAGGTAGTGACTGGGAGAGAGTTTAGGTGACTGGGAGAGAGAGTTAGGTAGTGACTGGGAGAGAGAGATAGGTAGTGACTGGGAGAGAGAGAGTAGTGACTGGGAGAGAGTTAGGTAGTGACTGGGAAAGAGAGTTAGTAGTGACTGGAGAGAGAGTAGGTAGTGACTGGGAGAGAGAGATAGGTAATAACTGGGAGAGAGAGTTAGGTAGTGACTTAGGTAGTGACTGGGAGAGAGAGATAGGTAGTGACTGGGAGAGAGAGATAGGTAATAACTGGGAGAGAGAGTTAGATGGTGACTTGTAGAGAGAGTTAGGTAGTGACTGGGAGAGAGAATTGGATAGTGACTGAGAGAAAGAGTTAGGTAGTGGCTGGGAGAGAGAGTTGTGTAGTGACTGGGAGAGCGAGTTAGGTAGTGACTGGGAAAGAGAGTTAGCTAGTGACTGGGAGAGAGGGATAGGTAGTGACTGGGAGAGAGAGTTAGATAGTGACTGGGAGAGATTGTTAGGTAGTGACTGGCAAAGAGAGTTAGCTAGTGACTGGGAGAGAGAGTTATGTAGTGACTGGTAGAGAGAGATAGGTAGTGACTGGGAGAGAGAGATGGGTAATAACTGGGAGAGAGAGTTAGGTAGTGACGGAGAGAGAGTTAGGTAGTGACTGGGAGAGAGATGGGTAGTGACTGGTAGAGAGAGTTAGGTAGTGACTGGGAGAGATTGTTAGGTAGTGACTGGGAGAGAGAGTTAGGTAGTGACTTGTAGAGAGTGTTAGATCATGACTTGGAGAGAGAGAGTTAGGTAGTGACTGGGAGAGAGAGTTAGGTCGTGACTTGTAGAGAGAGTTAGGTAGTGACTGGGAGAGAGAGTTAGTTAGTGACTGGGTGAGAGAGTTAGGTAGTGACTGGGAGAGAGAGTTAGGTAGTGACTGGGAGAGAGAGTTAGGTAGTGACTGGGAGAGAGAGATAGGTAGTGACTGGGAGAGAGAGTTAGGTAGTGACTGGGAGAGAGAGTTAGGTAGTGACTGGGAGAGAGAGAGGTAGTGACTGGGAGAGAGAGTTAGTGACTGGGAGAGAGAGTTAGTAGTGACTGGGAGAGAGAGATAGGTAGTGACTGGGAGAGAGAGTTAGGTAGTGACTGGGAGAGATTGTTAGGTAGTGACTGGGAAGAGAGTTAGTAGTGACTGGGAGAGAGAGTTAGGTAGTGACTGGGAGAGAGATAGGTAGTGACTGGTAGAGAGAGTTAGGTAGTGACTGGGAGAGAGAGATAGGTAGTGACTGGGAGAGAGAGATAGGTAGTGACTGGGAGAGAGAGTTAGGTAGTGACTGGGAGAGAGAGATAGGTAGTGACTGGGAGAGAGATTAGGTAGTGACTGGGAGAGAGAGGTAGTGACTGGGAGAGAGAGTAGGTAGTGACTGGGAGAGAGAGTGACTGGAGAGAGTTATGACTAGGACTGGGAGAGAGTTAGGTAGTGACTGGTAGAGAGAGTTAGGTAGTGACTGGGAGAGAGAGTTAGGTAGTGACTGGGAGAGAGAGTTAGGTAGTGACTGGGAGAGAGAGTTAGGTAGTGACTGGGAGAGAGAGTTAGTTAGTGACTGGGAGAGAGTTAGGTAGTGACTGGGAGAGAGAGTTAGGTAGTGACTGGGAGAGAGAGTTAGATAGTGACTGGGAGAGAGTTAGGTAGTGACTGGGAAAGAGAGTTAGTAGTGACTGGGAGAGAGAGTTAGAGAGAGTTAGGTAGTGACTGGGAGAGAGAGTTAGGTAGTGACTGGGAGAGAGAGATAGGTAGTGACTGGGAGAGAGAGATAGGTAATAACTGGGAGAGAGAGTTAGGTAGTGACGGAGAGAGAGTTAGGTAGTGACTGGGAGAGAGAGATAGGTAGTGACTGGGAGAGAGAGTTAGATGGTGACTTGTAGAGAGAGTTAGGTAGTGACTGGGAGAGAGAGTTAGTTAGTGACTGGGTGAGAGAGTTATGTAGTGACTGGGAGAGAGAGACAGGTAGTGACTTGGAGAGAGAGTTAGGTAGTGACTGGGAGAGAGAGATAGGTAGTGACTGGGAGAGAGAGAGGTAATAACTGTGAGAGAGAGTTAGGTAGTGACGGAGAGAGAGTTAGGTAGTGACTGGGAGAGAGAGATAGGTATTGACTGGGCGAGAGAGTTAGGTAGTGACTGGGAAAGAGAGTTAGCTAGTGACTGGGAGAGAGGGATAGGTAGTGACTGGGAGAGAGAGTTAGATAGTGACTGGGAGAGATTGTTAGGTAGTGACTGGCAAAGAGAGTTAGCTAGTGACTGGGAGAGAGAGTTATGTAGTGACTGGGAGAGAGAGATAGGTAGTGACTGGGAGAGAGAGATGGGTAATAACTGGGAGAGAGAGTTAGGTAGTGACGGAGAGAGAGTTAGGTAGTGACTGGGAGAGAGATGGGTAGTGACTGGTAGAGAGAGTTAGGTAGTGACTGGGAGAGATTGTTAGGTAGTGACTGGGAGAGAGAGTTAGGTAGTGACTGGGAGAGAGAGTTAGGTAGTGACTGGGAGAGAGAGTTAGGTAGTGACTGGGAGAGAGAGTTAGGTCGTGACTTGTAGAGAGAGTTAGGTAGTGACTGGGAGAGAGAGTTAGTTAGTGACTGGGTGAGAGAGTTTTGTAGTGACTGGGAAAGTTTTGTAGTGACTGGGAGAGAGAGTTAGGTAGTGACTGGGAGAGAGAGATAGGTAGTGACTGGGATAGAGAGTTAGATAGTGACTGGGAGAGATTCTTAGGTAGTGACTGGTAGAGAGAGTTAGGTAGTGACTGGGAGAGAGAGTTAGGTAGTGACTGGGAGAGAGAGTTAGGTAGTGACTGGGAGAGAGAGTTAGGTAGTGACTGGGATGGTTTTGTAGTGACTGGGAGAGAGAGTTAGGTAGTGACTGGGAGAGAGAGATAGGTAGTGACTGGGAAAGAGAGATAGGTAATAACTGGGAGAGAGAGTTAGATGGTGACTTGTAGAGAGAGTTATGTAGTGACTGGGAGAGAGAGTTAGGTAGTGACTGGGAAAGAGAGATAGGTAGTAACTGGGAGAGAGAGTTAGATAGTGACTGAGAGAGAGTTAGGTAGTGACTGGGAGAGAGAGTTAGAGGGAGAGAGAGTTAGGTAGTGACTGGGAGAGAGAGTTAGGTAGTGACTGGGAGAGAGAGTTAGGTAGTGACTGGAGAGAGAGTTAGGTAGTGACTGGGAGAGAGAGATAGGTAGTGACTGGGAGAGAGAGATTAGGTAGTGACTGGGAGAGAGAGTTAGGTAGTGACTGGGAGAGAGAGTTAGGTAGTGACTGGGAGAGAGAGTTAGGTAGTGACTGGGAGAGAGAGTTAGGTAGTGACTGGGAGAGAGAGTTAGGTAGTGACTGGGAGAGAGAGTTAGGTAGTGACTGGAGAGAGTTAGAGTGACTGGGAGAGAGATAGGTAGTGACTGGGAGAGAGAGATAGGTGGTGACTGGGAGAGAGAGTTAGCTATTGACTGGGAGAGAGAGTTAGCTAGTGACTGGGAGAGAGAGTTAGGTAGTGACTGGGAGAGAGAGATAGGTAGTGACTGGGAGAGAGTTAGGTAGTGACTGGGAAAGAGAGTTAGGTAGTGACTGGGAGAGAGAGAGTAGTGACTGGGAGAGAGAGATAGGTAGTGACTGGGAGAGAGAGTTAGGTAGTGACTGGGAGAGAGATTAGGTAGTGACTGGGAGAGAGATAGTGACTGGTAGTGACTGAGAGTTAGGTAGTGACTGGGAGAGAGATAGGTAGTGACTGGGAGAGAGTTAGAGTAGTGACTGGAGAGAGAGAGTTAGGTAGTGACTGGGAGAGAGAGATAGGTAGTGACTGGGAGAGAGAGTTAGGTAGTGACTGGAGAGAGTTAGGTAGTGACTGGGAGAGAGAGTTAGGTAGTGACTGGGAGAGAGTTAGATAGTGACTGGGAGAGAGAGTTAGGTAGTGACTGGGAGAGAGAGTTAGGTAGTGACTGGGAGAGAGAGTTAGATAGTGACTGGGAGAGAGAGTTGGTAGTGACTGAGAGAAAGAGTTAGGTAGTGACTGGGAGAGAGAGTTAGGTAGTGACTGGGAGAGAGAGAGTAGGTAATAACTGGGAGAGAGAGTTAGGTAGTGACGGGAGAGAGAGTTAGGTAGTGACTGGGAGAGAGAGATAGGTATTGACTGGGAGAGAGATAGGTAGTGACTGGGAGAGAGAGTTGGATAGTGACTGGGAGAAAGAGTTAGGTAGTGACTGGGAGAGAGAGTTAGATAGTGACTTGGAGAGAGAGTTAGTAGTGACTGGGAGAGAGTTAGGTAGTGACTGGGAGAGAGAGTTAGCTAGTGACTGGGAGAGAGAGGTTATGTTGTGACTGGGAGAGAGAGAGGTAGTGACTGGTAGAGAGAGTTAGGTAGTGACTGGGAAAGAGAGTTAGGTAGTGACTGGGAGAGAGATTTAGGTAGTGACTGGGAGAGTTTTGTAGTGACTGGGAGAGAGAGTTAGGTAGTGACTGGGAGAGAGAGTTAGGTAGTGACTGGGAGAGAGAGTTAGGTAGTGACTGGGAGAGAGAGTTACTAGTGACTGGGGGAGAGAGAGATTAGGTAGTGACTGGGAGAGAGAGTTAGATGGTGACTTGTAGAGAGAGTTAGGTAGTGACTGGGAGAGAGAGTTAGGTAGTGACTGGGAGAGAGAGTTAGGTAGTGACTGGGAGAGAGAGTTAGGTAGTGACTGGGAGAGAGAGTTATGTAGTGACTGGGAGAGAGAGACGGGTAGTGACTGGTAGAGAGAGTTAGGTAGTGACTGGGAAAGAGAGTTAGGTAGTGACTGGGAGAGAGAGTTAAGTAGTGACTGGGAGAGAGAGTTATGTAGTGACTGGAAGAGAGAGTAAGCTAGTGACTGGGAGAGAGAGATAGTAGTGACTGGGTGAGAGAGAGTAAGTGGTAATTGGGAGAGAGAGTTAGCCATTGACTGGGAAAGAGAGTTAGCTAGTGACTGGGAGAGAGAGTTAGATAGTGACTGGGAGAGAGAGTTAGGTAGTGACTGGGAAAGAGAGTTAGGTAGTGACTGGGAGAGAGAGTTAGATAGTGACTGGGAGAGAGAGTTAGGTAGTGACTGGGAGAGAGTTAGGTAGTGACTGGGAGAGAGAGATAGGTAAAGACTGGGAGAGAGAGTTAGGTAGTGACTGGGAAAGAGAGTTAGGTAGTGACTGGGAGAGAGAGTTAGGTAGTGACTGGGAAAGAGAGATAGGTAATAACTGGGAGAGAGAGTTAGATGGTGACTTGTAGAGAGAGTTATGTAGTGACTGGGAGAGAGAGTTAGGTAGTGACTGGGAGAGAGAGTCATGTAGTGACTGGGAGAGAGAGACGGGTAGTGACTGGTAGAGAGAGTTAGGTAGTGACTGGGAGAGAGAGTTAGGTAGTGACTGGGAAAGAGAGTTAGCTAGTGACTGGGAGAGAGAGTTAGGTAGTGACTGGGAAAGAGAGATAGGTAGTGACTGGTAGAGAGAGTTAGGTAGTGACTGGGAGAGAGAGATAGGTAGTGACTGGGAGAGAGAGATAGGTAATGACTGGGAGAGAGAGATAGGTAATGACTGGGAGAGAGAGTTAGGTAGTGACGGAGAGAGAGTTAGGTAGTGACTGGGAGAGAGATAGGTAGTGACTGGGAGAGAGAGATAGGTAGTTACTGGGAGAGAGAGTTGGATAGTGACTGAGAGAAAGAGTTAGGTAGTGACTTGTAGAGAGTGTTAGATCATGACTGGAGAGAGAGTTAGGAGTGGGTGAGAGAGTTAGGTAGTGACTGGGAGAGAGAGTTAGCTAGTGACTGGGAAAGAGTTAGGTAGTGACTGGGAGAGAGAGACAGGTAGTGACTGGTAGAGAGAGTTAGGTAGTGACTGGGAAAGAGAGTTATGTAGTGACTGGGAGAGAGATTTAGGAAGTGACTGGGAGAGTTTTGTAGTGACTGGGGGAGAGAGAGTTAGGTATTGACTGGGAGAGAGAGTTAGATGGTGACTTGTAGAGAGAGTTAGGTAGTGACTGGGAGAGAGAGTTATGTAGTGACTGGGGGAGAGAGAGTTAGGTATTGACTGGGAGAGAGAGTTAGATGGTGACTTGTAGAGAGAGTTAGGTAGTGACTGGGAGAGAGAGTTAGTTAGTGACTGGGTGAGAGAGTTAGGTAGTGACTGGGAGAGAGAGTTAGGTAGTGACTGGGAGAGAGAGTTATGTAGTGACTGGGAGAGAGAGACGGGTAGTGACTGGTAGAGAGAGTTAGGTAGTGACTGGGAAAGAGAGTTAGGTAGTGACTGGGAGAGAGAGTTAGCTAGTGACTGGGAGAGAGAGTTATGTAGTGACTGGAAGAGAGAGTAAGCTAGTGACTGGGAGAGAGAGATAGTAGTGACTGGGTGAGAGAGATAAGTGGTGACTGGGAGAGAGAGTTAGCCATTGACTGGGAAAGAGAGTTAGCTAGTGACTGGGAGAGAGAGTTAGATAGTGACTGGGAGAGAGAGTTAGGTAGTGACTGGGAGAGAGTTAGGTAGTGACTGGGAGAGAGAGATAGGCAATGACTGGGAGAGAGAGTTAGGTAGTGACTGGGAGAGAGAGATAGGTAGTGACTGGGAGAGAGAGTTATGTAGTGACTGGGAGAGAGAGTTAGGTAGTGACTGGGAAAGAGAGTTAGCTAGTGACTGGGAGAGAGAGTTAGGTAGTGACTGGGAAAGAGAGAGGTAATAACTGGGAGAGAGAGTTAGATGGTGACTTGTAGAGAGAGTTATGTAGTGACTGGGAGAGAGTTAGATAGTGACTGGGAGAGAGAGATAGGTAGTGACTGGGAGAGAGAGATAGGTAGTGACTGGGAGAGAGAGTTAGAGTGACTTGTAGAGAGAGTTATGTAGTGACTGGGAGAGAGAGTTAGATAGTGACTGGGAGAGAGAGATAGGTAGTGACTGGGAGAGAGAGTTAGATAGTGACTGGGAGAGAGAGATAGGTAGTGACTGGGAGAGAGAGATAGGTAGTGACTGGGAGAGAGAGTTAGATAGTGACTGGGAGAGAGAGTTAGGTAGTGACTGGGAGAGAGAGTTAGGTAGTGACTGGGAAAGAGAGTTAGGTAGTGACTGGGAGAGAGAGTTAGGTAGGGACTGGGAGAGAGAGTTAGCTAGTGACTAGGAGAGAGAGATAGGTAGTGACTGGGTGAGAGAGATAGGTGGTGACTGGGAGAGAGAGTTAGCTATTGACTGGGAGAGAGAGTTAGCTAGTGACTGGGAGAGAGAGATAGGTGGTGACTGGGAGAGATAGATAGGTGGTGACTGGGTGAGAGAGTTAGGTAGTGACTGGGAAAGAGAGTTAGCTAGTGACTGGGAGAGAGAGTTAGGTAGTGACTGGGAAAGAGAGATAGGTAGTGACTGGGAGAGAGAGATAGGTAATGACTGGGAGAGAGAGTTAGGTAGTGACGGAGAGAGAGTTAGGTAGTGACTGGGAGAGAGATAGGTAGTGACTGGGAGAGAGAGAGAGGTAATAACTGGACGAGAGAGATAGGTAGTGACTGGTAGAGAGAGATAGGTAGTGACTGGGAGAGAGAGATAGGTAGTGACTGGGAGAGAGAGATAGGTAGTGACTGGGAGAGAGAGTTAGGTAGTGACTGGGAGAGAGATTAGATCATGACTTGGAGAGAGAGTTAGGGAGTGACTGGAGAGAGAGGTAGTGACTGGGAGAGAGAGTTAGGTAGTGACTGGGAAAGAGGGTATGTAGTGACTGGGAGAGAGAGACAGGTAGTGACTGGTAGAGAGAGTTAGAGTGACTGGGAAAGAGAGTTAGTAGTGACTGGGAGAGAGTTTAGGAAGTGACTGGGAGAGTTTTGTAGTGACTGGGAGAGAGAGTTAGGTATTGACTGGGAGAGAGAGTTAGGTAGTGACTGGAGAGAGTTAGGTAGTGACTGGGAGAGAGAGTTATGTAGTGACTGGGGGAGAGAGAGTTAGGTATTGACTGGGAGAGAGAGTTAGATGGTGACTTGGAGAGAGTTAGGTAGTGACTGGGAGAGAGAGTTAGGTAGTGACTGGGTGAGAGAGTTAGGTAGTGACTGGGAGAGAGAGTTAGGTAGTGACTGGGAGAGAGAGTTAGTAGTGACTGGGAGAGAGAGACGGTAGTGACTGGTAGAGAGAGTTAGGTAGTGACTGGGAAAGAGAGTTAGGTAGTGACTGGGAGAGAGAGTTAGGTAGTGACTGGGAGAGAGAGTTAGGTAGTGACTGGGAGAGAGTTAGCTAGTGACTGGGAGAGAGAGATAGTAGTGACTGGGAGAGAGATAGGTGGTACTGGGAGAGAGAGTTAGCCATTGACTGGGAAAGAGAGTTAGGTAGTGACTGGGAGAGAGAGTTAGATAGTGACTGGGAGAGAGAGTTAGGTAGTGACTGGGAAGAGAGTTAGGTAGTGACTGGGAGAGAGAGTTAGATAGTGACTGGGAGAGAGAGTTAGGTAGTGACTGGGAGAGAGTTAGGTAGTGACTGGGAGAGAGAGTTAGGTAGTGACTGGGAGAGAGAGTTAGGTAGTGACTGGGAGAGAGAGTTAGGTAGTGACTGGGAGAGAGAGTTAGGTAGTGACTGGGAGAGAGAGAGATAGGTGACTGGGAGAGAGAGTTAGATAGTGACTGGGAGAGAGAGTTATGTAGTGACTGGGAGAGAGAGTTAGGTAGTGACTGGGAGAGAGAGTTAGTAGTGACTGGGAGAGAGAGAGGTAGTGACTGGGAGAGAGAGTTAGGTAGTGACTGGGAGAGAGAGTTAGGTAGTGACTGGGAGAGAGAGTTAGATAGTGACTGGGAGAGAGAGTTAGGTAGTGACTGGGAAAGAGAGATAGGTAGTGACTGGGAGAGAGTTAGGTAGTGACTGGGAGAGAGAGATAGGTAGTGACTGGGAGAGAGAGATAGGTAGTGACTGGGAGAGAGAGATAGGTAATGACTGGGAGAGAGAGTTAGGTAGTGACTTAGGTAGTGACTGGGAGAGAGAGTTAGGTAGTGACTGGGAGAGAGAGTTAGGTAGTGACTGGGAGAGAGAGTTGGATAGTGACTGGAGAGAGAGTTAGGTAGTGACTTGGAGAGAGTGTTAGATCATGACTTGACTTAGGGAGAGAGAGTTAGGTAGTGACTGGGAGAGAGAGTTAGGTAGTGACTGGGAAAGAGAGTGACTGGGAGAGTAGTGACTGGGAGAGAGAGACAGGTAGTGACTGGGAGAGAGTTAGGTAGTGACTGGGAAAGAGAGTTAGTAGTGACTGGGAGAGAGATTTAGGAAGTGACTGGGAGAGTTTTGAGTGACTGGGAGAGAGAGTTAGGTATTGACTGGGAGAGAGAGTTAGATGGTGACTGGGAGAGAGAGTTAGGTAGTGACTGGGAGAGAGAGTTAGTAGTGACTGGGGAGAGAGAGTTAGGTATTGACTGGGAGAGAGAGTTAGATGGTGACTTGTAGAGAGAGTTAGGTAGTGACTGGGAGAGAGAGTTAGTTAGTGACTGGGAGAGAGAGAGTTAGGTAGTGACTGGGAGAGAGAGTTAGGTAGTGACTGGGAGAGAGAGTTAGGTAGTGACTGGGAGAGAGAGTAGGTAGTGACTGGGAGAGAGAGTTAGGTAGTGACTGGGAAAGAGAGTTAGGTAGTGACTGGGAGAGAGAGTTAGCTAGTGACTGGGAGAGAGAGTTATGTAGTGACTGGGAGAGAGAGTTAGCTAGTGACTGGGAGAGAGAGATAGTAGTGACTGGGAGAGAGAGAGTAAGTGTGACTGGGAGAGAGAGTTAGGTATTGACTGGGAAAGAGAGTTAGCTGTGACTGGGAGAGAGAGTTAGATAGTGACTGGGAGAGAGAGTTAGGTAGTGACTGGGAGAGAGTTAGGTAGTGACTGGGAGTGACTGGGGAGAGAGATAGGTAATGACTGGGAGAGAGAGTTAGGTAGTGACTGGGAGAGAGAGATAGGTAGTGACTGGGAGAGAGAGTTAGGTAGTGACTGGGAGAGAGAGTTAGGTAGTGACTGGGAAAGAGAGTTAGTAGTGACTGGGAGAGAGAGTTAGGTAGTGACTGGGAGAGAGAGGTAATGACTGGGAGAGAGAGTTAGATGGTGACTGGGAGAGAGAGTTATGTAGTGACTGGGAGAGAGAGTTAGGTAGTGACTGGGAGAGAGAGATAGGTAGTGACTGGGAGAGAGAGTTAGGTAATAACTGGGAGAGAGAGTTAGATGGTGACTTGTAGAGAGAGTTAGGTAGTGACTGGGAGAGAGTTAGATAGTGACTGGGAGAGAGAGTTAGGTAGTGACTGGGAGAGAGAGTTAGGTAGTGACTGGGAGAGAGAGATTAGGTAGTGACTGGGAGAGAGAGTTAGGTAGTGACTGGGAGAGAGAGTTAGGTGACTGGGAGAGAGTTAGGTAGTGACTGGGAGAGAGAGTTAGGTAGTGACTGGGAAAGAGAGTTAGGTAGTGACTGGGAGAGAGAGTTAGGTAGTGACTGGGAGAGAGAGTTAGCTAGTGACTGGGAGAGAGAGATAGGTAGTACTGGGTAGAGACTGGGAGAGAGAGTTAGGTAGTGACTGGGAGAGAGAGTTAGGTAGTGACTGGGAGAGAGAGATAGGTAGTGACTGGGAGAGAGAGATAGGTAATGACTGGGTGAGAGAGTTAGGTAGTGACTGGGAGGTTAGCTAGTGACTGGGAGAGAGAGATAGGTAGTGACTGGGAAAGAGAGATTAGGTAGTGACTGGGAGAGAGAGTTAGGTAGTGACTGGGAGAGAGAGTTAGGTAGTGACTGGAGAGAGAGTTAGGTAGTGACTGGGAGAGAGATAGGTAGTGACTGGGAGAGAGAGTAATAACTGGGAGAGAGAGTTAAGACTGATGACGGAGAGAGAGTTAGGTAGTGACTGGGAGAGAGAGTAGGTATTGACTGGGCGAGAGAGATAGGTAGTTACTGGGAGAGAGAGTTGGTAGTGACTTGTAGAGAGTGTTAGATCATGACTTGGAGAGAGAGTTAGGGAGTGGGTGAGAGAGTTAGGTAGTGACTGGGAGAGAGAGTTAGCTAGTGACTGGGAAAGAGAGGTATGTAGTGACTGGGAGAGAGAGACAGGTAGTGACTGGTAGAGAGAGTTAGGTAGTGACTGGGAAAGAGAGTTATGTAGTGACTGGGAGAGAGATTTAGGAAGTGACTGGGAGAGTTTTGTAGTGACTGGGGAGAGAGAGAGTTAGGCATTGACTGGGAGAGAGAGTTAGATGGTGACTTGTAGAGAGAGTTAGGTAGTGACTGGGAGAGAGAGTTAGTTAGTGACTGGGTGAGAGAGTTAGGTAGTGACTGGGAGAGAGAGTTAGGTAGTGACTGGGAAAGAGAGTTAGGTAGTGACTGGGTGACTGGAGGAGAGTTATGTAGTGACTGGGAGAGAGAGTTAGGTAGGGACTGGAAGTTAGGTAGTGACTGGGAGAGTTAGGTAGTGACTTGTAGAGAGTGTTAGATCATGACTTGGAGAGAGAGTTAGGGAGTTGAGAGAGAGAGTTAGTAGTGACTGGGTGAGAGAGTTAGGTAGTGACTGGGAGAGAGAGTTAGCTAGTGACTGGGAGAGAGAGTTATGTAGTGACTGGGAGAGAGAGACAGGTAGTGACTGGTAGAGAGAGAGTTAGGTAGTGACTGGGAGAGAGAGTTATGTAGTGACTGGGAGAGAGAGTTAGGTAGTGACTGGGAGAGAGAGTTAGATGGTGACTTGTAGAGAGAGTTAGGTAGTGACTGGGAGAGAGAGAGTTAGTGACTGGGTGAGAGAGTTAGGTAGTGACTGGGAGAGAGAGTTAGGTAGTGACTGGGAGAGAGAGTTATGTAGTGACTGGGAGAGAGAGACGGGTAGTGACTGGTAGAGAGAGTTAGGTAGTGACTGGGAGAGAGAGTTAGGTAGTGACTGGGAGAGAGAGTTAGGTAGTGACTTGGAGAGAGTGTTAGATCAGTGACTGGGAGAGAGAGTTAGGTAGTGACTGGGAGAGAGAGTTAGGTAGTGACTGGGAGAGATTGTTAGGTAGTGACTGGGAGAGAGAGTTATGTAGTGACTGGGAGAGAGAGATAGGTAGTGACTGGTAGAGAGAGTTAGGTAGTGACTGGGAGAGAGAGTTAGGTAGTGACTGGGAGAGAGAGTTAGGTATTGACTGGGAGAGAGAGTTAGGTAGTGACTTGTAGAGAGAGTTAGGTAGTGACTGGGAGAGAGAGTTAGTTAGTGACTGGGTGAGAGAGTTAGGTAGTGACTGGGAGACAGAGTTAGGTAGTGACTGGGAGAGAGAGTTATGTAGTGACTGGGAGAGAGAGACGGGTAGTGACTGGTAGAGAGAGTTAGGTAGTGACTGGGAAAGAGAGTTAGGTAGTGACTGGGAGAGAGAGTTAGCTAGTGACTGGGAGAGAGAGTTATGTAGTGACTGGAAGAGAGAGTTAGCTAGTGACTGGGAGAGAGAGATAGTAGTGACTGGGAGAGAGATAAGTGGTGACTGGGAGAGAGAGTTAGCTATTGACTGGGAAAGAGAGTTAGCTAGTGACTGGGAGAGAGAGTTAGATAGTGACTGGGAGAGAGAGTTAGGTAGTGACTGGGAAAGAGAGTTAGGTAGTGACTGGGAGAGAGAGTTAGATGGTGACTGGTAGAGAGAGTTAGGTAGTGACTGGGAGAGAGAGTTAGTTAGTGACTGGGTGAGAGAGTTAGGTAGTGACTGGGAGAGAGAGTTAGGTAGTGACTGGGAGAGAGTTAGGTAGTGACTGGGAGAGAGAGATAGGTAATGACTGGGAGAGAGAGTTAGGTAGTGACTGGGAGAGAGATAGGTAGTGACTGGGAGAGAGAGTTATGTAGTGACTGGGAGAGAGAGTTAGGTAGTGACTGGGAAAGAGAGTTAGCTAGTGACTGGGAGAGAGAGTTAGGTAGTGACTGGGAAAGAGAGATAGGTAGTGACTGGTAGAAAGAGTTAGGTAGTGACTGGGAGAGAGAGATAGGTAGTGACTGGGAGAGAGAGATAGGTAATGACTGGGAGAGAGAGATGGTAATGACTGGGAGAGAGAGTTAGGTAGTGACGGAGAGAGAGAGTTAGGTAGTGACTGGGAGAGAGATAGGTAGTGACTGGGAGAGAGAGAGAGGTAACTGGGAGAGAGAGTTAGTAGTGACTGGAGAGAGAGTTAGGTAGTGACTGGGAGAGAGAGTTAGACTGGGGAGAGAGAGTTAGGTAGATAGTGACTGGGAGAGAGAGTTAGTAGTGACTGGGGAGAGAGAGTTAGGTATTGACTGGGAGAGAGAGTTAGATGGTGACTGGGAGAGAGTTAGGTAGTGACTGGGAGAGAGAGTTAGTTAGTGACTGGGAGAGAGAGTTAGGTAGTGACTGGGAGAGAGAGTTAGGTAGTGACTGGGAGAGAGAGTTATGTAGTGACTGGGAGAGAGAGACGGTAGTGACTGGTAGAGAGAGTTAGGTAGTGACTGGGAAAGAGAGTTAGGTAGTGACTGGGAGAGAGAGTTAGCTAGTGACTGGGAGAGAGAGTTATGTAGTGACTGGAAGAGAGAGTAAGCTAGTGACTGGGAGAGAGAGATAGTAGTGACTGGGTGAGAGAGATAAGTGGTGACTGGGAGAGAGAGTTAGCCATTGACTGGGAAAGAGAGTTAGCTAGTGACTGGGAGAGAGAGTTAGATAGTGACTGGGAGAGAGAGTTAGGTAGTGACTGGGAGAGAGTTAGGTAGTGACTGGGAGAGAGAGTAGGCAATGACTGGGAGAGAGAGTTAGGTAGTGACTGGGAGAGAGAGATAGGTAGTGACTGGGAGAGAGAGTTATGTAGTGACTGGGAGAGAGAGTTAGGTAGTGACTGGGAAAGAGAGTTAGCTAGTGACTGGGAGAGAGAGTTAGGTAGTGACTGGGAAAGAGAGAGGTAATAACTGGGAGAGAGAGTTAGATGGTGACTTGAGAGAGAGTTATGTAGTGACTGGGAGAGAGAGTTAGATAGTGACTGGGAGAGAGAGATAGGTAGTGACTGGGAGAGAGAGATAGGTTAACTGGGAGAGAGAGTTAGATGGTGACTGGAGAGAGTTATGTGGTGACTGGGAGAGAGAGTTAGATAGTGACTGGGAGAGAGAGATAGGTAGTGACTGGGAGAGAGAGTTAGATAGTGACTGGGAGAGAGAGATAGGTAGTGACTGGGAGAGAGAGATAGGTAGTGACTGGGAGAGAGAGTTAGATAGTGACTGGGAGAGAGAGTTAGGTAGTGACTGGGAGAGAGAGTTAGGTAGTGACTGGGAAAGAGAGTTAGGTAGTGACTGGGAGAGAGAGTTAGGTAGGGACTGGGAGAGAGAGTTAGCTAGTGACTGGGAGAGAGAGATAGGTAGTGACTGGGTGAGAGAGATAGGTGGTGACTGGGAGAGAGAGTTAGCTATTGACTGGGAGAGAGAGTTAGCTAGTGACTGGGAGAGAGAGTTAGGTGGTGACTGGGAGAGAGAGATAGGTGGACTGGGTGAGAGAGTTAGGTAGTGACTGGGAAAGAGAGTTAGCTAGTGACTGGGAGAGAGAGTTAGGTAGTGACTGGGAAGAGAGAGATAGGTAGTGACTGGGAGAGAGAGAGAGGTAATGACTGGGAGAGAGAGTTAGGTAGTGACGGAGAGAGTTAGGTAGTGACTGGGAGAGAGATAGGTAGTGACTGGGAGAGAGAGAGAGAGAGAGAGAGTAATAACTGGGAGAGAGAGTTAAGTAGTGACTGGGAGAGAGAGTTAGGTAGTGACTGGGAGAGAGAGATAGGTATTGACTGGGAGAGAGAGATAGGTAGTTACTGGGAGAGAGAGAGTTGGATAGTGACTTGTAGAGAGTGTTAGATCATGACTTGGAGAGAGAGTTAGGGAGTGGGTGAGAGAGTTAGGTAGTGACTGGGAGAGAGAGTTAGCTAGTGACTGGGAAAGAGAGGTATGTAGTGACTGGGAGAGAGAGACAGGTAGTGACTGGTAGAGAGAGTTAGGTAGTGACTGGGAAAGAGAGTTATGTAGTGACTGGGAGAGAGATTTAGGAAGTGACTGGGAGAGTTTTGTAGTGACTGGGGAGAGAGAGTTAGGCATTGACTGGGAGAGAGAGTTAGATGGTGACTTGTAGAGAGAGTTAGGTAGTGACTGGGAGAGAGAGTTAGTTAGTGACTGGGTGAGAGAGTTAGGTAGTGACTGGGAGAGAGAGTTAGGTAGTGACTGGGAAAGAGAGTTAGGTAGTGACTGGGTGAGAGAGTTATGTAGTGACTGGGAGAGAGAGTCAGGTAGGGACTGGAAGCGAGAATTAGGTAGTGACTGGTAGAGCGAGTTAGGTAGTGACTTGTAGAGAGTGTTAGATCATGACTTGGAGAGAGAGTTAGGGAGTAGGTGAGAGAGAGAGTTAGGTAGTGACTGGGTGAGAGAGTTAGGTAGTGACTGGGAGAGAGAGTTAGCTAGTGACTGGGAGAGAGAGTTATGTAGTGACTGGGAGAGAGAGACAGGTAGTGACTGGTAGAGAGAGTTAGGTAGTGACTGGGAGAGAGAGTTATGTAGTGACTGGGGGAGAGAGAGTTAGGTATGGACTGGGAGAGAGAGTTAGATGGTGACTTGTAGAGAGAGTTAGGTAGTGACTGGGAGAGAGAGTTAGTTAGTGACTGGGTGAGAGAGTTAGGTAGTGACTGGGAGAGAGAGTTAGGTAGTGACTGGGAGAGAGAGTTAGGTAGTGACTGGGAGAGAGAGAGGGTAGTGACTGGGAGAGAGAGTTAGGTAGTGACTGGGAGAGAGAGTTAGGTAGTGACTGGGAGAGAGAGTTAGGTAGTGACTTGTAGAGAGTGTTAGATCATGACTTGGAGAGAGAGATAGGTAGTGACTGGGAGAGAGAGTTGGGTAGTGACTGGGAGAGAGAGTTAGCTAGTGACTGGGAGAGAGAGTTATGTAGTGACTGGGAGAGAGAGACAGGTAGTGACTGGTAGAGAGAGTTAGGTAGTGACTGGGAGAGAGAGTTATGTAGTGACTGGGGGAGAGAGAGTTAGGTATTGACTGGGAGAGAGAGTTAGATGGTGACTTGTAGAGAGAGTTAGGTAGTGACTGGGAGAGAGAGTTAGTTAGTGACTGGGTGAGAGAGTTAGGTAGTGACTGGGAGACAGAGTTAGGTAGTGACTGGGAGAGAGAGTTATGTAGTGACTGGGAGAGAGAGACGGGTAGTGACTGGGAGAGAGAGTTAGGTAGTGACTGGGAAAGAGAGTTAGGTAGTGACTGGGAGAGAGAGTTAGCTAGTGACTGGGAGAGAGAGTTATGTAGTGACTGGAAGAGAGAGAGTAAGCTAGTGACTGGGAGAGAGAGATAGTAGTGACTGGGAGAGAGATAAGTGGTGACTGACTGAGAGAGAGTTAGCTATTGACTGGGAAAGAGAGTTAGCTAGTGACTGGGAGAGAGAGTTAGATAGTGACTGGGAGAGAGAGTTAGGTAGTGACTGGGAAAGAGAGTTAGGTAGTGACTGGGAGAGAGAGTTAGATGGTGACTTGTAGAGAGAGTTAGGTAGTGACTGGGAGAGAGAGTTAGTTAGTGACTGGGTGAGAGAGTTAGGTAGTGACTGGGAGAGAGAGTTAGGTAGTGACTGGGAGAGAGTTAGGTAGTGACTGGGAGAGAGAGATAGGTAATGACTGGGAGAGAGAGTTAGGTAGTGACTGGGAGGGAGAGATAGGTAGTGACTGGGAGAGAGAGTTATGTAGTGACTGGGAGAGAGAGTTAGGTAGTGACTGGGAAAGAGAGTTAGCTAGTGACTGGGAGAGAGAGTTAGGTAGTGACTGGGAAAGAGAGATAGGTAGTGACTGGTAGAAAGAGTTAGGTAGTGACTGGGAGAGAGAGATAGGTAGTGACTGGGAGAGAGAGATAGGTAATGACTGGGAGAGAGAGATAGGTAATGACTGGGAGAGAGAGTTAGGTAGTGACGGAGAGAGAGTTAGGTAGTGACTGGGAGAGAGATAGGTAGTGACTGGGAGAGAGAGAGAGAGGTAATAACTGGGAGAGAGAGTTAAGTAGTGACGGAGAGAGAGTTAGGTAGTGACTGGGAGAGAGAGATAGGTATTGACTGGGCGAGAGAGATAGGTAGTTACTGGGAGAGAGAGTTATGTAGTGACTGGGGGAGAGAGAGTTAGGTATTGACTGGGAGAGAGAGTTAGATGGTGACTTGTAGAGAGAGTTAGGTAGTGACTGGGAGAGAGAGTTAGTTAGTGACTGGGTGAGAGAGTTAGGTAGTGACTGGGAGAGAGAGTTAGGTAGTGACTGGGAGAGAGAGTTATGTAGTGACTGGGAGAGAGAGACGGGTAGTGACTGGTAGAGAGAGTTAGGTAGTGACTGGGAAAGAGAGTTAGGTAGTGACTGGGAGAGAGAGTTAGCTAGTGACTGGGAGAGAGAGTTATGTAGTGACTGGAAGAGAGAGTAAGCTAGTGACTGGGAGAGAGAGATAGTAGTGACTGGGTGAGAGAGATAAGTGGTGACTGGGAGAGAGAGTTAGCCATTGACTGGGAAAGAGAGTTAGCTAGTGACTGGGAGAGAGAGTTAGATAGTGACTGGGAGAGAGAGTTAGGTAGTGACTGGGAGAGAGTTAGGTAGTGACTGGGAGAGAGAGATAGGCAATGACTGGGAGAGAGAGTTAGGTAGTGACTGGGAGAGAGAGATAGGTAGTGACTGGGAGAGAGAGTTATGTAGTGACTGGGAGAGAGAGTTAGGTAGTGACTGGGAAAGAGAGTTAGCTAGTGACTGGGAGAGAGAGTTAGGTAGTGACTGGGAAAGAGAGAGGTAATAACTGGGAGAGAGAGTTAGATGGTGACTTGTAGAGAGAGTTATGTAGTGACTGGGAGAGAGAGTTAGATAGTGACTGGGAGAGAGAGATAGGTAGTGACTGGGAGAGAGAGATAGGTAATAACTGGGAGAGAGAGTTAGATGGTGACTTGTAGAGAGAGTTATGTGGTGACTGGGAGAGAGAGTTAGATAGTGACTGGGAGAGAGAGATAGGTAGTGACTGGGAGAGAGAGTTAGATAGTGACTGGGAGAGAGAGATAGGTAGTGACTGGGAGAGAGAGATAGGTAGTGACTGGGAGAGAGAGTTAGATAGTGACTGGGAGAGAGAGTTAGGTAGTGACTGGGAGAGAGAGTTAGGTAGTGACTGGGAAAGAGAGTTAGGTAGTGACTGGGAGAGAGAGTTAGGTAGGGACTGGGAGAGAGAGTTAGCTAGTGACTAGGAGAGAGAGATAGGTAGTGACTGGGTGAGAGAGATAGGTGGTGACTGGGAGAGAGAGTTAGCTATTGACTGGGAGAGAGAGTTAGCTAGTGACTGGGAGAGAGAGATAGGTGGTGACTGGGAGAGAGATAGGTGGTGCGACTGGGAGAGAGAGTTAGGTAGTGACTGGGAAAGAGAGTTAGCTAGTGACTGGGAGAGAGAGTTAGGTAGTGACTGGGAAAGAGAGATAGGTAGTGACTGGGAAAGAGAGATAGGTAGTGACTGGGAGAGAGATAGGTAGTGACTGGGAGAGAGAGAGAGGTAATAACTGGACGAGAGAGATAGGTAGTGACTGGTAGAGAGAGATAGGTAGTGACTGGGAGAGAGAGATAGGTAATGACTGGGAGAGAGAGATAGGTAATGACTGGGAGAGAGAGTTAGGTAGTGACGGAGAGAGAGTTAGGTAGTGACTGGGAGAGAGATAGGTAGTGACTGGGAGAGAGAGAGAGAGAGAGAATAACTGGGAGAGAGAGTTAAGTAGTGACGGAGAGAGAGTTAGGTAGTGACTGGGAGAGAGAGATAGGTATTGACTGGGCGAGAGAGATAGGTAGTTACTGGGAGAGAGAGTTGGATAGTGACTTGTAGAGAGTGTTAGATCATGACTTGGAGAGAGAGTTAGGGAGTGGGTGAGAGAGTTAGGTAGTGACTGGGAGAGAGAGTTAGCTAGTGACTGGGAAAGAGAGGTATGTAGTGACTGGGAGAGAGAGACAGGTAGTGACTGGTAGAGAGAGTTAGGTAGTGACTGGGAAAGAGAGTTATGTAGTGACTGGGAGAGAGATTTAGGAAGTGACTGGGAGAGTTTTGTAGTGACTGGGGGAGAGAGAGTTAGGCATTGACTGGGAGAGAGAGTTAGATGGTGACTTGTAGAGAGAGTTAGGTAGTGACTGGGAGAGAGAGTTAGTTAGTGACTGGGTGAGAGAGTTAGGTAGTGACTGGGAGAGAGTTAGGTAGTGACTGGGAAAGAGAGTTAGGTAGTGACTGGGTGAGAGAGTTATGTAGTGACTGGGAGAGAGAGTCAGGTAGGGACTGGAAGCGAGAATTAGGTAGTGACTGGTAGAGCGAGTTAGGTAGTGACTTGTAGAGAGTGTTAGATCATGACTTGGAGAGAGAGTTAGGGAGTAGGTGAGAGAGAGAGTTAGGTAGTGACTGGGTGAGAGAGTTAGGTAGTGACTGGGAGAGAGAGTTAGCTAGTGACTGGGAGAGAGAGTTATGTAGTGACTGGGAGAGAGAGACAGGTAGTGACTGGTAGAGAGAGTTAGGTAGTGACTGGGAGAGAGAGTTATGTAGTGACTGGGGGAGAGAGAGTTAGGTATGGACTGGGAGAGAGAGTTAGATGGTGACTTGTAGAGAGAGTTAGGTAGTGACTGGGAGAGAGAGTTAGTTAGTGACTGGGTGAGAGAGTTAGGTAGTGACTGGGAGAGAGAGTTAGGTAGTGACTGGGAGAGAGAGTTATGTAGTGACTGGGAGAGAGAGACGGGTAGTGACTGGTAGAGAGAGTTAGGTAGTGACTGGGAGAGAGAGTTAGGTAGTGACTGGGAGAGAGAGTTAGGTAGTGACTTGTAGAGAGTGTTAGATCATGACTGGGAGAGAGAGATAGGTAGTAACTGGGAGAGAGAGTTGGGTAGTGACTGGGAGAGAGAGTTAGCTAGTGACTGGGAGAGAGAGTTATGTAGTGACTGGGAGAGAGAGACAGGTAGTGACTGGTAGAGAGAGTTAGGTAGTGACTGGGAGAGAGAGTTATGTAGTGACTGGGGGAGAGAGAGTTAGGTATTGACTGGGAGAGAGAGTTAGATGGTGACTTGTAGAGAGAGTTAGGTAGTGACTGGGAGAGAGAGTTAGTTAGTGACTGGGTGAGAGAGTTAGGTAGTGACTGGGAGACAGAGTTAGGTAGTGACTGGGAGAGAGAGTTATGTAGTGACTGGGAGAGAGAGACGGGTAGTGACTGGTAGAGAGAGTTAGGTAGTGACTGGGAAAGAGAGTTAGGTAGTGACTGGGAGAGAGAGTTAGCTAGTGACTGGGAGAGAGAGTTATGTAGTGACTGGAAGAGAGAGTAAGCTAGTGACTGGGAGAGAGAGATAGTAGTGACTGGGAGAGAGATAAGTGGTGACTGGGAGAGAGAGTTAGCTATTGACTGGGAAAGAGAGTTAGCTAGTGACTGGGAGAGAGAGTTAGATAGTGACTGGGAGAGAGAGTTAGGTAGTGACTGGGAAAGAGAGTTAGGTAGTGACTGGGAGAGAGAGTTAGATGGTGACTTGTAGAGAGAGTTAGGTAGTGACTGGGAGAGAGAGTTAGTTAGTGACTGGGTGAGAGAGTTAGGTAGTGACTGGGAGAGAGAGTTAGGTAGTGACTGGGAGAGAGTTAGGTAGTGACTGGGAGAGAGAGATAGGTAATGACTGGGAGAGAGAGTTAGGTAGTGACTGGGAGGGAGAGATAGGTAGTGACTGGGAGAGAGAGTTATGTAGTGACTGGGAGAGAGAGTTAGGTAGTGACTGGGAAAGAGAGTTAGCTAGTGACTGGGAGAGAGAGTTAGGTAGTGACTGGGAAAGAGAGATAGGTAGTGACTGGTAGAAAGAGTTAGGTAGTGACTGGGAGAGAGAGATAGGTAGTGACTGGGAGAGAGAGATAGGTAATGACTGGGAGAGAGAGATAGGTAATGACTGGGAGAGAGAGTTAGGTAGTGACGGAGAGAGAGTTAGGTAGTGACTGGGAGAGAGATAGGTAGTGACTGGGAGAGAGAGAGAGAGAGAGGTAATAACTGGGAGAGAGAGTTAAGTAGTGACGGAGAGAGAGTTAGGTAGTGACTGGGAGAGAGAGATAGGTATTGACTGGGCGAGAGAGATAGGTAGTTACTGGGAGAGAGAGTTGGATAGTGACTTGTAGAGAGTGTTAGATCATGACTTGGAGAGAGAGTTAGGGAGTGGGTGAGAGAGTTAGGTAGTGACTGGGAGAGAGAGTTAGCTAGTGACTGGGAAAGAGAGGTATGTAGTGACTGGGAGAGAGAGACAGGTAGTGACTGGTAGAGAGAGTTAGGTAGTGACTGGGAAAGAGAGTTATGTAGTGACTGGGAGAGAGATTTAGGAAGTGACTGGGAGAGTTTTGTAGTGACTGGGGGAGAGAGAGTTAGGCATTGACTGGGAGAGAGAGTTAGATGGTGACTTGTAGAGAGAGTTAGGTAGTGACTGGGAGAGAGAGTTAGTTAGTGACTGGGTGAGAGAGTTAGGTAGTGACTGGGAGAGAGAGTTAGGTAGTGACTGGGAAAGAGAGTTAGGTAGTGACTGGGTGAGAGAGTTATGTAGTGACTGGGAGAGAGAGTCAGGTAGGGACTGGAAGAGAATTAGGTAGTGACTGGTAGAGCGAGTTAGGTAGTGACTTGTAGAGAGTGTTAGATCATGACTTGGAGAGAGAGTTAGGGAGTGGTGAGAGAGAGAGTTAGGTAGTGACTGGGTGAGAGAGTTAGGTAGTGACTGGGAGAGAGAGTTAGCTAGTGACTGGGAGAGAGAGTTATGTAGTGACTGGGAGAGAGAGACAGGTAGTGACTGGTAGAGAGAGTTAGGTAGTGACTGGGAGAGAGAGTTATGTAGTGACTGGGGGAGAGAGAGTTAGGTATGGACTGGGAGAGAGAGTTAGATGGTGACTTGTAGAGAGAGTTAGGTAGTGACTGGGAGAGAGAGTTAGTTAGTGACTGGGAGAGAGTTAGGTAGTGACTGGGAGAGAGAGTGACTGGGAGGTTAGTGTGACTGGGAGAGAGAGTTAGGTAGTGACTGGGAGAGAGAGTTAGGTAGTGACTTGTAGAGAGTGTTAGATCATGACTTGGAGAGAGAGATAGGTAGTGACTGGGAGAGAGAGATAGGTAGTAACTGGGAGAGAGAGTTGGGTAGTGACTGGGAGAGAGAGTTAGCTAGTGACTGGGAGAGAGAGTTATGTAGTGACTGGGAGAGAGAGACAGGTAGTGACTGGTAGAGAGAGTTAGGTAGTGACTGGGAGAGAGAGTTATGTAGTGACTGGGGGAGAGAGAGTTAGGTATTGACTGGGAGAGAGAGTTAGATGGTGACTTGTAGAGAGAGTTAGGTAGTGACTGGGAGAGAGAGTTAGTTAGTGACTGGGTGAGAGAGTTAGGTAGTGACTGGGAGAGAGAGTTAGGTAGTGACTGGGAGAGAGAGTTATGTAGTGACTGGGAGAGAGAGACGGGTAGTGACTGGTAGAGAGAGTTAGGTAGTGACTGGGAAAGAGAGTTAGGTAGTGACTGGGAGAGAGAGTTAGCTAGTGACTGGGAGAGAGAGTTATGTAGTGACTGGAAGAGAGAGTAAGCTAGTGACTGGGGGAGAGAGATAGTAGTGACTGGGAGAGAGATAAGTGGTGACTGGGAGAGAGAGTTAGCTATTGACTGGGAAAGAGAGTTAGCTAGTGACTGGGAGAGAGAGTTAGATAGTGACTGGGAGAGAGAGTTAGGTAGTGACTGGGAAAGAGAGTTAGGTAGTGACTGGGAGAGAGAGTTAGATGGTGACTTGTAGAGAGAGTTAGGTAGTGACTGGGAGAGAGAGTTAGTTAGTGACTGGGTGAGAGAGTTAGGTAGTGACTGGGAGAGAGAGTTAGGTAGTGACTGGGAGAGAGTTAGGTAGTGACTGGGAGAGAGAGATAGGTAATGACTGGGAGAGAGAGTTAGGTAGTGACTGGGAGAGAGAGATAGGTAGTGACTGGGAGAGAGAGTTATGTAGTGACTGGGAGAGAGAGTTAGGTAGTGACTGGGAAAGAGAGTTAGCTAGTGACTGGGAGAGAGAGTTAGGTAGTGACTGGGAAAGAGAGATAGGTAGTGACTGGTAGAGAGAGTTAGGTAGTGACTGGGAGAGAGAGATAGGTAGTGACTGGGAGAGAGAGATAGGTAATGACTGGGAGAGAGAGATAGGTAATGACTGGGAGAGAGAGTTAGGTAGTGACGGAGAGAGAGTTAGGTAGTGACTGGGAGAGAGATAGGTAGTGACTGGGAGAGAGAGAGAGAGAGAGAGAGGTAATAACTGGGAGAGAGAGTTAAGTAGTGACGGAGAGAGAGTTAGGTAGTGACTGGGAGAGAGAGATAGGTATTGACTGGGCGAGAGAGATAGGTAGTTACTGGGAGAGAGAGTTGGATAGTGACTTGTAGAGAGTGTTAGATCATGACTGGGAGAGAGAGTTAGGGAGTAGAGAGTTAGGTAGTGACTGGGAGAGAGAGTTAGCTAGTGACTGGGAAAGAGAGGTATGTAGTGACTGGGAGAGAGAGACAGGTAGTGACTGGTAGAGAGAGTTAGGTAGTGACTGGGAAAGAGAGTTATGTAGTGACTGGGAGAGAGATTTAGGAAGTGACTGGGAGAGTTTTGTAGTGACTGGGGGAGAGAGAGTTAGGCATTGACTGGGAGAGAGAGTTAGATGGTGACTTGTAGAGAGAGTTAGGTAGTGACTGGGAGAGAGAGTTAGTTAGTGACTGGGTGAGAGAGTTAGGTAGTGACTGGGAGAGAGAGTTAGGTAGTGACTGGGAAAGAGAGTTAGGTAGTGACTGGGTGAGAGAGTTATGTAGTGACTGGGAGAGAGAGTCAGGTAGGGACTGGAAGCGAGAATTAGGTAGTGACTGGTAGAGCGAGTTAGGTAGTGACTTGTAGAGAGTGTTAGATCATGACTTGGAGAGAGAGTTAGGGAGTAGGTGAAAGAGAGAGTTAGTTAGTGACTGGGTGAGAGAGTTAGGTAGTGACTGGGAGAGAGAGTTAGCTAGTGACTGGGAGAGAGAGTTATGTAGTGACTGGGAGAGAGAGACAGGTAGTGACTGGTAGGAAGAGTTAGGTAGTGACTGGGAGAGAGAGTTATGTAGTGACTGGGGGAGAGAGAGTTAGGTATTGACTGGGAGAGAGAGTTAGATGGTGACTTGTAGAGAGAGTTAGGTAGTGACTGGGAGAGAGAGTTAGTTAGTGACTGGGTGAGAGAGTTAGGTAGTGACTGGGAGAGAGAGTTAGGTAGTGACTGGGAGAGAGAGTTATGTAGTGACTGGGAGAGAGAGACGGGTAGTGACTGGTAGAGAGAGTTAGGTAGTGACTGGGAGAGAGAGTTAGGTAGAGACTGGGAGAGAGAGTTAGGTAGTGACTTGTAGAGAGTGTTAGATCATGACTTGGAGAGAGAGATAGGTAGTGACTGGGAGAGAAATAGGTAGTAACTGGGAGAGAGAGTTGGGTAGTGACTCTCTCCCCCAGTCACTACAAAACTATCCCAGTCACTTCCTAAATCTCTCTCCCAGTCACTACATAACTATCTTTCCCAGTCCCTACCTGTCTCTCTCTCCCAGTCACTACATAGACTTCCCAGTCCCAGTCACTAGTGACTCCCAGTCACTACCTAACTCTCTCCCTAACTAATCTCAAGTCATGATCTAACACTCTCTACAGTCACTACCTAACTCTTTCTCTCAGTCACTATCCAACTCTCTCTCCAATAACTACTTCTATCTCTCGCCCAGTCAATACCTATCTCTCCCAGTCACTGGGACTCCTCTCCGTCACTACCTAACTCTCTCTCCCAGTTATTACCTCTCTCTCTCTCCCAGTCACTAGTTAGGTATTGACTGGGAGAGAGAGTTAGGTAGTGACTGGGAGAGAGAGATAGGTAATGACTGGGAGAGAGAGTTAGGTAGTGACTGGGAGAGAAAGAAAGGTAGTGACTGGGAGAGAGAGATAGGTAGTGACTGGGAGAGAGAGTTAGGTAGTGACGGAGAGAGAGTTAGGTAGTGACTGGGAGAGAGAGATAGGTAGTGACTGGGAGAGAGAGTTAGATAGTGACTGGGAGAGAGAGTTAGGTAGTGACTGGGGGAGAGAAATAGGTAATGACTGGGAGAGAGAGTTAGGTAGTGACTGGGAGAGAGAGTTGGGTAGTGACTGGGAAAGAGAGTTAGGTAGTGACTGGGAGAGAGAGTTAGGTAGTGACTGGGAAAGAGAGTTAGCTAGTCACTGGGAGAGAGAGTTATGTAGTGACTGGGAGAGAGAGTTAGGTAGTGACTGGGAGAGAGAGTTAGGTAGTGACTGGGAGAGAAAGATAGGTAGTGACTGGGAGAGAGAGATAGGTAGTGACTGGGAGAGAGATTTAGATAGTGACTGGGAGAGAGAGTTAGGTAGTGACGGAGAGAGAGTTAGGTAGTGACTGGGAGAGAGAGATAGGTAGTGACTGGGAGAGAGAGTTAGATAGTGACTGGAAGAGAGAGTTAGGTAGTGACTGGGAGAGAGAGTTAGGTAGTGACTGGGGGAGAGAAATAGGTAATGACTGGGAGAGAGAGTTAGGTAGTGACTGGGAGAGAGAGTTGGGTAGTGACTGGGAAAGAGAGTTAGGTAGTGACTGGGAGAGAGAGTTAGGTAGTCACTGGGAGAGAGAGTTATGTAGTGACTGGGAGAGAGAGTTAGGTATTGACTGGGAGAGAGAGTTAGGTAGTGACTGGGAGAGAGAGTTAGGTAGTGACTGGGAGAGAGAGATAGGTAATGACTGGGAGAGAGAGTTAGGTAGTGACTGGGAGAGAGAGATAGGTAGTGACTGGGAGAGAGAGATAGGTAGTGACTGGGAGAGAGAGTTAGATCGTGACTGGGAGAGATTGTTAGGTAGTGACTGGGAAAGAGAGTTAGGTAGTGACTGGGAGAGAGAGTTAGGTAGTGACTGGGAAAGAGAGTTAGCTAGTCACTGGGAGAGAGAGTTATGTAGTGACAGGGAGAGAGAGATAGGTAGTGACTGGTAGAGAGAGTTAGGTAGTGACTGGGAGAGAGAGTTAGGTAGTGACTTGTAGAGAGTGTTAGATCATGACTTGGAGAGAGATATAGGTAGTGACTGGGAGAGAGAGTTAGGTGATGACTGGGGGAGAGAAATAGGTAATGACTGGGAGAGAGAGTTAGGTAGTGACTGGGAGAGAGAGTTGGGTAGTGACTGGGAAAGAGAGTTAGGTAGTGACTGGGAGAGAGAGTTAGGTAGTGACTGGGAAAGAGAGTTAGCTAGTCACTGGGAGAGAGAGTTATGTAGTGACTGGGAGAGAGAGTTAGGTATTGACTGGGAGAGAGAGTTAGGTAGTGACTGGGAGAGAGAGATAGGTAATGACTGGGAGAGAGAGTTAGGTAGTGACTGGGAGAGAAAGAAAGGTAGTGACTGGGAGAGAGAGATAGGTAGTGACTGGGAGAGAGAGTTAGGTAGTGACGGAGAGAGAGTTAGGTAGTGACTGGGAGAGAGAGATAGGTAGTGACTGGGAGAGAGAGTTAGATAGTGACTGGGAGAGAGAGTTAGGTAGTGACTGGGGGAGAGAAATAGGTAATGACTGGGAGAGAGAGTTAGGTAGTGACTGGGAGAGAGAGTTGGGTAGTGACTGGGAAAGAGAGTTAGGTAGTGACTGGGAGAGAGAGTTAGGTAGTGACTGGGAAAGAGAGTTAGCTAGTGACTGGGAGAGAGAGTTAGGTAGTGACTGGGAAAGAGAGATAGGTAGTGACTGGTAGAGAGAGTTAGGTAGTGACTGGGAGAGAGAGATAGGTAGTGACTGGGAGAGAGAGATAGGTAATGACTGGGAGAGAGAGATAGGTAATGACTGGGAGAGAGAGTTAGGTAGTGACGGAGAGAGAGTTAGGTAGTGACTGGGAGAGAGATAGGTAGTGACTGGGAGAGAGAGAGAGGTAATAACTGGGAGAGAGAGTTAGGTAGTGACGGAGAGAGAGTTAGGTAGTGACTGGGAGAGAGAGATAGGTATTGACTGGGCGAGAGAGATAGGTAGTTATTGGGAGAGAGAGTTGGATAGTGACTGAGAGAAAGAGTTAGGTAGTGACTTGTAGAGAGTGTTAGATCATGACTTGGAGAGAGAGTTAGGGAGTGGGTGAGAGAGTTAGGTAGTGACTGGGAGAGAGAGTTAGCTAGTGACTGGGAAAGAGAGGTATGTAGTGACTGGGAGAGAGAGACAGGTAGTGACTGGTAGAGAGAGTTAGGTAGGGACTGGGAAAGATAGTTATGTAGTGACTGGGAGAGAGATTTAGGAAGTGACTGGGATAGTTTTGTAGTGACTGGGGGAGAGAGAGTTAGGTATTGACTGGGAGAGAGAGTTAGGTAGTGACTGGGAAAGAGAGTTAGGTAGTGACTGGGTGAGAGAGTTATGTAGTGACTGGGAGAGAGAGTTAGGTAGTGACTGGGAGAGAGAGATAGGTAATGACTGGGAGAGAGAGTTAGGTAGTGACTAGGAGAGAGAGATAGGTAGTGACTGGGAGAGAGAGATAGGTAATGACTGGGAGAGAGAGTTAGGTAGTGACTGGGAAAGAGAGTTAGCTAGTCACTGGGAGAGAGAGTTATGTAGTGACTGGGAGAGAGAGATAGGTAGTGACTGGTAGAGAGATTTAGGTAGTGACTGGGAGAGAGAGATAGGTAATGACTGGGAGAGAGAGTTAGGTAGTGACTGGGAGAGAGAGTTAGGTAGTGACTGGGAGAGAGAGATAGGTAGTGACTGGGAGAGAGAGATAGGTAGTGACTGGGAGAGAGAGTTAGATCGTGACTGGGAGAGATTGTTAGGTAGTGACTGGGAAAGAGAGTTAGGTAGTGACTGGGAGAGAGAGTTAGATGGTGACTTGTAGAGAGAGTTAGGTAGTGACTGGGAGAGAGAGTTAGTTAGTGACTGGGTGAGAGAGTTAGGTAGTGACTGGGAGAGAGAGTTAGGTAGTGACTGGGAAAGAGAGTTAGGTAGTGACTGGGTGAGAGAGTTATGTAGTGACTGGGAGAGAGAGTTAGCTAGTGACTGGGAGAGAGAGTCAGGTAGGGACTGGAAGCGAGAATTAGGTAGTGACTGGTAGAGCGAGTTAGGTAGTGACTTGTAGAGAGTGTTAGATCATGACTTGGAGAGAGAGTTAGGGAGTGGGTGAGAGAGAGAGTTAGTTAGTGACTGGGTGAGAGAGTTAGGTAGTGACTGGGAGAGAGAGTTATCTAGTGACTGGGAGAGAGAGTTATGTAGTGACTGGGAGAGAGAGACAGGTAGTGACTGGGAGAGAGAGTTATGTAGTGACTGGGGTAGAGAGAGTTAGGTATTGACTGGGAGAGAGAGTTAGATGGTGACTTGTAGAGAGAGTTAGGTAGTGACTGGGAGAGAAAGTTAGTTAGTGACTGGGTGAGAGAGTTAGGTAGTGACTGGGAGAGAGAGTTAGGTAGTGACTGGGAGAGAGAGTTATGTAGTGACTGGGAAAGAGAGACGGGTAGTGACTGGGAGAGAGAGTTAGGTAGTGACTGGGAGAGAGAGTTAGGTAGTGACTGGGAGAGAGAGTTAGGTAGTGACTTGTAGAGAGTGTTAGATCATGACTTGGAGAGAGATATAGGTAGTGACTGGGAGAGAGAGATAGGTAGTAACTGGGAGAGAGAGTTGGGTAGTGACTGGGAGAGAGAGTTAGCTAGTGATTGGGAGAGAGAGTTAGGTAGTGACTGGGAGAGAGAGTTATGTAGTGACTGGGAGAGAGATTTAGGAAGTGACTGGAAGAGTTTTGTAGTGACTGGGGGAGAGAGAGTTAGGTATTGACTGGGAGATAGAGTTAGATGGTGACTTGTAGAGAGAGTTAGGTAGTGACTGGGAGAGAGAGTTAGGTAGTGACTGGGAAAGAGAGTTAGATGGTGACTTGTAGAGAGAGTTAGGTAGTGACTGGGAGAGAGAGTTAGGTAGTGACTGGGAGAGAGAGATAGGTAGTGACTGGGAGAGAGAGTTAGGTAGTGACTGGGAAAGAGAGTTAGCTAGTGACAGGGAGAGAGAGTTATGTATTGACAGGGAGAGAGAGATAGGTAGTGACTGGAAGAGAGAGTAAGCTAGTGACTGGGAGAGAGAGATAGGTGGTGACTGGTTGAGAGAGTTATGTAGTGACTGGGAGAGAGAGTTAGCTAGTGACTGGGAGAGAGAGTCAGGTAGGGAATGGAAGTGAAGGGGGTATGCATGGTATGGGTGGTATAGGTGGTGTAGGGGGGGGCATGTGTGGTATGAGCGATATATGTGGTGTAGGTGGGGGTATGCGTGGTATGGGTGGTGTAGGTGGGGGGTATGCGTGGTATGGGTGGGATAGGTGGTGTAGGTGGGGGGTATGGTGGTATGGGTGGTATAGGTAGTGTAGGTGGGGGAGGGGGCATGCGTGGTATGGGTGGTGTAGGTGGGGGAGGGGGTATGCGTGGTATGGGTGGTATAGGTGGTGTATGTGGGGGGTTATGCGTGGTATGGGTGGTATAGGTGGTGTAGGTGGGGGGGTATGTGTGGTATGGGTTGTATAGGTGGTGTAAGTGGGGGGTATGGGTGGTATAGGTGGTGTAGGTGGGGGAGTATGCCTGGTATGAGTGGTATAGGTGGTGGTGGTGGGGGAGGGTATGTGTGGTATGGGTGGTATAGGTGGTGTAGGTGGAGGGGGTATGCGTGGTATGGGTGGTATGGGTGGTATAGGTGGTGTAGGTGGGGGGTATGTGTGGTATGGGTGGTATAGGTGGGGGGGTATGCGTGGTATGGGTGGTATGGGTGGTGTAGGTGGTGTAGGAGGGGAGTTATGCGTGGTATGGGTGGTATAGGTGGTGTAGGTGGGGGAGGGTATGCTCGGTATGGGTGGTGTAGGTGGTGTAGGTGGGGGGTATGCGTGGTATGGGTGGTATAGGTGGTGTAGGTGGGGGAGTATGCGTGGTATGGGTGGTATAGGTGGTGTAGGTGGGGGAGGGGGTATGTGTGGTATGGGTGGTATAGGTGGTGTAGGTGGGGGGTATGTGTGGTATGGGTGGTATAGGTGGTGTAGGTGGAGGGTATGCGTGGTATGGGTGGTATGGGTGGTATAGGTGGTGTAGGTGGGGGGTATGTGTGGTATGGGTGGTATAGGTGGTGTAGGAGGGGGGAGTTATGCGTGGTATGGGTGGTATAGGTGGTGTAGGTGGGGTAGGGGTATGTGTGGTATGGGTGGTACAGGTGGTGTAGGTGGGGGGGTATGCGTGGTATGGGTGGTGTAGGTGGTGTAGGAGGGGGTTATGCATGGTATGGGTGGTATAGGTGGTGTAGGTGGGGGGGGGGTATGCGTGGTATGGGTGGTATAGGTGGTGTAGGTGGGGGTATGCGTGGTATGGGTGGTATAGGTGGTGGTAGGGGGGTATGGGTGGTATGGGTGGTATGGGTGGTGTAGGTGGTTAGGAGGGGGGTTATGCGTGGTATGGGTGGTATAGGTGGTGTAGGTGGTGTAGGTGTGGTGGGGGGGTATGTGTGGTATGGGTGGTATAGGTGGTGTAGGTGGGGGGTATGCGTGGTATGGGTGGTATTGGTGGTATAGGTGGTGTAGGAGGGGGGTTATGCATGGTATGGGTGGTATAGGTGGTGTAGGTGGGGGGCATGCGTGGTATGGGTGGTACAGGTGGTGTAGGTGGTGTAGGTGGGGGGTATGTGGTATGGGTGGTATGGGTGGTGGTAGGTGGTGTAGGTGGGGGTATGCGTGGTATGGGTGGTATAGGTGGTGTAGGTGGGGGAGGGGTTATGTGTGGTATGGGTGGTATAGGTGGTGTAGGTGGGGGGGTATGCGTGGTATGGGTGGTATGGGTGGTATAGGTGGTGTAGGTGGGGGGTATGTGTGGTATGGGTGGTATAGGTGGGGGTATGCGTGGTATGCGTGGTATGGGTGGTATAGGTGGTGTAGGAGGGGGGTATGCGTGGTATGGGTGGTATAGGTGGTGTAGGTGGGGGGGTATGCGTGGTATGGGTGGTACAGGTGGTGTAGGTGGTATAGGTGGGGGGTTATGGGGGGGTATGCGTGGTATGGGTGGTATGGGTGGTGTAGGTGGTGTAGGAGGGGGGTTATGCATGGTATGGGTGGTATAGGTGGTGTAGGTGGGGGGTATGCGTGGTATGGGTGGTACAGGTGGTGTAGGTGGGGGGTGTGGTATGGGGGGTATGCGCTGGTATGGGTGGTATGGGTGGTGTAGGTGGTGTAGGAGGGGGTTATGCATGGTATGGGTGGTATAGGTGGGGTAGGTGGGGGGGTATGCGTGGTATGGGTGGTATAGGTGGTGTAGGTAGGGGCATGGTGGTATGGGTGGTATGGGTGGTGTAGGTGGTTAGGAGGGGGTTATGCGTGGTATGGGTGGTATAGGTGGTGTAGGTGGGGGTATGCGTGGTATGGGTGGTATGGGTGGTATAGGTGGTGTAGGTGGGGGGGGTGGTATAGGTGGTGTATAGGTGGTAGGTGGGGGGAGCATACGTTGTATGGGTGGTATAGGTGGTGTAGGTGCAGGGGGGTATGCGTGGTATGGGTGGTATAGGTGGTGTAGGTGGGGGGGTATGCGTGGTATGGGTGGTATGGTGGTGTAGGTGGTGTAGGTGGGGGTATGCGTGGTATGGGTGGTATGGGTGGTGTAGGTGGTGTAGGAGGGGTATGCGTGGTATGGGTGGTATAGGTGGTGTAGGTGGGGGGGTATGCGTGGTATGGTGGTATGGGTGGTGTAGGTGGTGTAGGAGGGGGGTTATGCGTGGTATGGGTGGTATAGGTGGTGTAGGTGGGGGGTATGCGTGGTATGGGTGGTATAGGTGGTGTAGGTGGGGGGTATGGTGGCATGGTATGGGTGGTATAGGTGGTGTAGGTGGGGGTATGCGTGGTGGTGGTATAGGTGGTGGTATAGGTGGGAGGGGGGGTATGTGTGGTATGGGTGGTATAGGTGGTGTAGGTGGGGGTATGCGTGGTATGGGTGGTATGGGTGGTATAGGTGGTGTAGGTGGGGGGTATGTGTGATATAGGTGGTGTAGGTGGGGGGGTATGCGTGGTATGGGTGGTATAGGTGGTGTAGGTGGGGGGTTATGCATGGTATGGGTGGTATAGGTGTGTAGGTGGGGGGTATGCAGGTATGGGTGGTATGGGTGGTGTAGGTGGTGTAGGTGGGGGGTTATGCATGGTATGGGTGGTATAGGTGGTGTAGGTGGGGGGTATGCGTGGTATGGGTGGTATAGGTGGTGTAGGTGGGGGGTATGCGTGGTATGGGTGGTATAGGTGGTGTAGGTGGTGGGGGGGTATGCGTGGTATGGGTGGTATGGGTGGTGTAGGTGGTGGTTAGGAGGGGGGCGGCGTGGTATGGGTGGTATAGGTGGTGTAGGTGGTGTAGGTGGGGGGTATGTGTGGTATGGGTGGTATAGGTGGTGTAGGTGGGGGTATGCGTGGTATGGTGGTATGGGTGGTATAGGTGGTGTAGGAGGGGGTATGCGTGGTATGGGTGGTATGGGTGGTATAGGTGGTGTAGGTGGGGGGTATGTGTGGTATGGGTGGTATAGGTGGTGTAGGTGGTATGCGTGGTATGGGTGGTATAGGTGGTGTAGGTGGGGGTATGGTGGTATGGGTGGTATGGGTGGTGGTGGTGGTGGGTAGGTGGGTGGGTATGCATGGTATGGGTGGTATGGGTGGTGTAGGTGGTGGGAGGTGGTTATGCATGGTATGGGTGGTATAGGTGGTGTAGGTGGGGGTATGCGTGGTATGGGTGGTATAGGTGGTGTAGGTGGTGGGGGTATCGGGGGTATGCGTGGTATGGGTGGTGTAGGTGGTGTAGGAGGGGGGATGCATGGTATATAGGTGGTATAGGTGGGGGGGATGTGGTATGGGTGGTATGGGTGGTGTAGGTGGTGTAGGAGGGGTATGGTGGTATGGGTGGTATAGGTGGTGTAGGTGGGGGAGGGTATGCTCGGTATGGGTGGTGTAGGTGGTGTAGGTGGGGGGTATGGTGGTATGGGTGGTATGGGTGGTGTAGGTGGTGTAGGAGGGGGTTATGCGTGGTATGGGTGGTATAGGTGGTGTAGGTGGGGGAGTATGCATGGTATGGGTGGTATAGGTGGTGTAGGTGGGGGAGGGGTATGTGTGGTATGGGTGGTATAGGTGGTGTAGGTGGAGGGGGATGCGTGGTATGGGTGGTATGGGTGGTATAGGTGGTGTAGGTGGGGGGTATGTGTGGTATGGGTGGTATAGGTGGGGGGTATGGGTGGTATGGGTGGTATGGGTGGTGTAGGTGGTGTAGGAGGGGGGTTATGCATGGTATGGGTGGTATAGGTGGTGTGGGTGGGGGGGGCATGGTATGGGTGGTATAGGTGGTGTAGGTGGGGGGTATGCGTGGTATGGATGGTATAGGTGGTGTAGGTGGGGGGTATGGGTGGTATGGGTGGTATGGTGGTATAGGTGGTGGTAGGAGGGGTATGTGGTATGGGGTGGTGTAGGTGGGTGGGGGGGTATGGGTATGGTGGTGTAGGTGGTGTAGGTGGGGGGGTATGGTATGGGTGGTATGGGTGGTGTAGGTGGTGTAGGAGGGGGTTATGCATGGTATGGGTGGTATAGGTGGTGTAGGTGGGGGGGGGTATGCGTGGTATGGGTGGTATAGGTGGTGTAGGTGGGGGGGGCATGCGTGGTATGGGTGGTGTAGGTGGTGTAGGAGGGGGGTATGCGTGGTATGGGTGGTATAGGTGGTGTAGGTGGTGGGTGGGGTATGCGTGGTATGGGTGGTATAGGTGGTGTGGGTGGGGGGTATGCATGGTATGGGTGGTATAGGTGGTGTAGGTGGGGGGTTATGCGTGGTATGGGTGGTATAGGTGGTGTAGGTGGTGGGTGGGGGTATGTGTGGTATGGGTGGTATAGGTGGTGGGTGGTATATGGTGGTATGGGGTGTAGGTTGGGGGTATGCGTGGTATGGGTGGTATAGGTGGTGTAGGTGGGGGGGTATGCGGGTATGGGTGGTATAGGTGGTGTAGGTGGTGTAGGAGGTGGGGGGTTATGCATGGTATGGGTGGTATGGGTGGTGGTGGTGGGGGGGTTATGCATGGTATGGGTGGTATAGGTGGTGTAGGTGGGGGGGGTATGCGTGGTATGGGTGGTATAGGTGGTGTAGGTGGGGGGTATGGTGGTATGGGTGGTGGTGTAGGTGGGGGGATGTGGTATGGGTGGTATGGGTGGTAGGTGGTGTAGGAGGGGGGGTATGCGTGGTATGGGTGGTATAGGTGGTGTAGGTGGGGGAGGGTATGCTCGGTATTGGTGGTGTAGGTGGTGTAGGTGGGGGGGTATGCGTGGTATGGGTGGTATGGGTGGTGTAGGTGGTGTAGGAGGGGGTTATGCGTGGTATGGGTGGAATAGGTGGTGTAGGTGGGGGGAGTATGCGTGGTATGAGTGGTATAGGTGGTGTAGGTGGGGGAGGGGGTATGTGTGGTATGGGTGGTATAGGTGGTGTAGGTGGAGGGTATGCGTGGTATGGGTGGTATGGGTGGTATAGGTGGTGTAGGTGGGGGGGTATGTGTGGTATGGGTGGTATAGGTGGGGGGTATGCGTGGTATGGGTGGTATGGGTGGTGGGTGGTGGGTAGGAGGGGGTTATGCATGGTATGGGTGGTATAGGTGGTGTGGGTGGGGGGTATGCATGGTATGGGTGGTATAGGTGGTGTAGGTGGGGGGGTATGCGTGGTATGGATGGTATAGGTGGTGTAGGTGGGGGGGTATGCGTGGTATGGGTGGTATGGGTGGTGTAGGTGGTGTAGGAGGGGGTTATGCGTGGTATGGGTGGTATAGGTGGTGTAGGTGGGTGGGGGGGGGGGTGCGTGGTATGGGTGGTGTAGGTGGTGTAGGTGGGGGGTATGCATGGTATGGGTGGTATGGGTGGTGTAGGTGATGTAGGAGGGGGGTTATTCGTGGTATGGGTGGTATAGGTGGTGTAGGTGGGGGTATGCGTGGTATGGGTGGTATAGGTGGTGTAGGTGGGGGGTATGCGTGGTATGGGCGGTATGGGTGGTGTAGGTGATGTAGGAGGGGGTTATTCGTGGTATGGGTGGTATAGGTGGTGTAGGTGGGGGGCATGCATGGTATGGGTGGTATAGGTGGTGTAGGTGGGGGGTATGCATGGTATACGTGGTATGGGTGGTATAGGTGGTGTAGGAGGGGGTTATGCGTGGTATGGGTGGTATGGGTGGTATAGGTGGTGTAGGTGGGGGGTATGTGTGGTATGGGTGGTATAGGTGGGGGATATGCGTGGTATGCGTGGTATGGGTGGTATAGGTGGTGTAGGAGGGGGGGTTATGCGTGGTATGGGTGGTATAGGTGGTGTAGGTGGGGGGGGTATGCGTGGTATGGGTGGTACAGGTGGTGTAGGTGGTGTAGGTGGGGGGGTATGCATGGTATGGGTGGTATGGGTGGTGTAGGTGGTGTAGGAGGGGTGGTTATGCATGGTATGGGTGGTATAGGTGGTGTAGGTGGGGGGTATGTGTGGTATGGGTGGTACAGGTGGTGTAGGTGGTGTAGGTGGGGGGTATGCGTGGTATGGGTGATGTAGGTGGTGTAGGAGGGGTGGTTATGCATGGTATGGGTGGTATAGGTGGTGTAGGTGGGGGGATGCGTGGTATGGGTGGTATGGGTGGTGTAGGTGGTGTAGGAGGGGGTTATGCGTGGTATGGGTGGTATAGTTGGTGTAGGTGGGGGGGGTATGCATGGTATGGGTGGTATGGGTGGTGTAGGTGGTGTAGGAGGGGGTTATGCGTGGTATGGGTGGTATAGGTGGTGTAGGTGGGGGGTATTCGTGGTATGGGTGGTGTAGGTGGTGTAGGTGGGGGGTATGCGTGTTATGGGTGGTGTAGGTGGTGTAGGAGGGGGGTTATGCGTGGTATGGGTGGTACAGGTGGTGTAGGTGGTGTAGGTGGGGGTATATGCGTGGTATGGGTGGTATGGGTGGTGTACGTGGTGTAGGAGGGGGGTTATGCATGGTATGGGTGGTATAGGTGGTGTAGGTGGGGGTATGCGTGGTATGGGTGGTATAGGTGGTGTAGGTGGGGGGGTATTCGTGGTCTGGGTGGTATGGGTGGTGTAGGTGGTGTAGGAAGGGGGTCATGCGTGGTATGGGTGGTATAGGTGGTGTAGGTGGGTGGGGGGTTTGCGTGGTATGGCTGGTATGGGTGGTGTAGGTGGTGTAGGAGGGGGGTTATGCATGGTATGGGTGGTATAGGTGGTGTAGGTGGGGGGTATGTGTGGTATGGGTGGTATAGGTGGTGTAGGTGGAGGGGTATGTGTGGTATGGGTGGTATGGGTGGTATAGGTGGTGTAGGTGGGGGGTATGTGTGGTATGGGTGGTATAGGTATATGGTGGTATGTGGTAGGAGGTGGGTATGGGTGGTATAGGTGTTGTAGGTGGGGGTATGGTGGTATGGTGGTACAGGTGGTGTAGGTGGTGTAGGTGGGGGGTATGCATGGTATGGGTGGTATGGGTGGTGTAGGTGGTGTAGGAGGGGGTTATGCGTGGTATGGGTGGTATAGGTGGTGTAGGTGGGGGGTATGCGTGGTATGGGTGGTACAGGTGGTGTAGGTGGTGTAGGTGGGGGGTATGCGTGGTATGGGTGGTGTAGGTGGTGTAGGAGGGGGCATGGTATGGGTGGTATAGGTGGTGTAGGTGGGGGGATGCGTGGTATGGGTGGTATGGGTGGTGTAGGTGGTGTAGGAGGGGGTTATGCGTGGTATGGGTGGTATAGGTGGTGCAGGTGGGGGAGGGTATGCTCGATATGGGTGGTGTAGGTGGTGTAGGTGGGGGTATGCGTGGTATGGGTGGTATGGGTGGTGTAGGTGGTGTAGGAGGGGGGTTATGCGTGGTATGGGTGGAATAGGTGGTGTAGGTGGGGGGAGTATGGTGGTATGAGTGGTATAGGTGGTGTAGGTGGGGGAGGGGGTATGTGTGGTATGGGTGGTATAGGTGGTGTAGGTGGAGGGGTATGCGTGGTATGGGTGGTATGGGTGGTATAGGTGGTATAGGTGGGGGGTATGTGTGGTATGGGTGGTATAGGTGGTGTAGGTGGGGGGTATGTGTGGTATGGGTGGTATGGGTGGTGTAGGTGGTGTAGGAGGGGGTTATGCATGGTATGGGTGGTATAGGTGGTGTAGGTGGGGGGTATGCATGGTATGGGTGGTATAGGTGGTGTAGGTGGGGGGTATGCGTGGTATGGGTGGTATAGGTGGTGTAGGTGGGGGTATGCGTGGTATGGGTGGTATGGGTGGTGTAGGTGGTGTAGGAGGGGGTTATGCGTGGTATGGGTGGTATAGGTGGTGTGGGTGGGGGGTATGCGTGGTATGGGTGGTATAGATGGTGTAGGTGGGGGGTTTGCGTGGTATGGGTGGTGTAGGTGGTGTAGGAGGGGGTTATGCGTGGTATGGGTGGTATAGGTGGTGTAGGTGGGGGGGGAATGCGTGGTATGGGTGGTATAGGTGGTGTAGGTTGGGGGAATGCGTGGTATGGGTGGTATAGGTGGTGTAGGTGGGGGGTATGCGTGGTATGGGTGGTATGGGTGGTGTAGGTGGTGTAGGAGGGGGTTATGCGTGGTATTGGTGGTATAGGTGGTGTAGGTGGGGGGGAATGCGTGGTATGGGTGGTATAGGTGGTGTAGGTGGGGGGGAATGCGTGGTATGGGTGGTATCGGTGGTGTAGGTGGGGGGGAATGCGTGGTATGGGTGGTATAGGTGGTGTAGGTGGGGGGGGGGGGAATGCGTGGTATGGGTGGTATCGGTGGTGTAGGTGGGGGGGGGGGGAATGCGTGGTATGGGTGGTATCGGTGGCTGCACCCTTCTCACCCCCACAGCATGGATAACAGAATTATGTTACATTGTTTGATTTATTTCTACCATGTTGCAAGGAGCCAAAACACAATACTTGACATGAAGCAGTGGGACATCAGTAAACTGAATACCCAACATGCCTGTGTGTTGTGTTGTGTTGTGTGTCGTGCCTTGTAACCAGTAACCAGTGTCAGAGATACTTCCCAGGAGCACACAACAACACAATGCGTACATTTTATTATTAGTTTCAGAAGAGCTAGCATGTGAGAACTGACTGGCACAAGGGAGCTAATAAAAGGATTTATAAAAACCATACAGCCAATGAAAGTGACATGAAACAATTATATAGGTGACAGTAAAGGAACAGTACCATCACTATTATAACCATCAGCGTTTTTTGGTACTTATGGATTTAAATACTCACACTTCGAAATAAACAATTGCTTTCATGTTCTCTACAGGCCCGACTACTTCAGTTTAAATTGTGTGGTTTCTTTTTTGTGTGGAGGTGAATAGCCATAATAAATGTGTTGCTATGCTTTTCATATACCTTCCAGTTTCCTGAAGTTTTGCCGTGTTGCGCTCTCATGTCCAACAGCTGGGCAAATCGGTCAAGTTTCAGCCGGCTACCCCGGCCTGTGTGTGTGTGTGTGTGTGTGTGTGTGTGTGTGTGTGTGTGTGTGTGTGTGTGTGTGTGTGTGTGTGTGTGTGTGTGTGGAAAGGCAGGGTGAAATCAGGTAATATGTCAACCACAAATCATTACAACTCTTCCCACATGTTCCACAGACATCCTGACTATGTCCCCATATTCATGTGGCTGTCCCCATAAACATATCATCATCCACACGACTCACACACATACACACACACTTTGGTCAACATATGCTCTGCAACACATAGGACACAACGCGGGCCAAGTGTTTGATCATGACACGTTGCGATTATGAGATGGCATGACCCTCTGTAGCTGGACATGTTGGAGTGACTTCACAGGCAGCCTGCGGCCCCTCTTCCTCTCCTCTCCCTATCCCTCTCCCTCTTCCTCTCTCCCTATCCCTCTCCCTCTTCCTCTCTCTCCTCCTGTCCTCTTCCTCTCTCTCCCTATCCCCCTCCCTCTTCCCCTCTCCCTATCCCTCTTCCTTTCCCTATCCCTCTCCCTCTTCCTCTTCCTCTCTCTCCTCCTGTCCTCTTCCTCTCTCTCTCTCCCTATCCCTCTCCCTTTCCTCCTGTCCTCTTCCTCTCTCTCTCCCTATCCCTCTCCCTTTCCTCCTGTCCTCTTCCTCTCTCTCTCCCTCTCTCTCTCCCCCTATCCCTATCTCTCTCTCTCCTCCTCTCTCTCTCTCCCTTCTTCCTCTCTCTCCTCCTGTCCTCTTCCTCTCTCTCTCTCCTATCCCTCTCCCTCTTCCTCTCTCTCTCCCTATCCCTCTCCCTCTTCCTCTCTCTCTCCTATCCTTCTCTCCTCTTCCTCTCTCTCCCTATCCCTCTCCCTCTCCTCCTGTGCTCTTCCTCTCTCTCTTCTCCTGTCCTCTCCCCCTCTCTCTCTCCCTCTCCCTCTCCCTCTCTCTCTCTCTCTCTCTCTCTCCCCCTCCCTCTCTCTCCTCCTGTCCTCCCTCTCCCTCTCTCTCTCCCCGTCCTATCTCTCCCTATCCCTCTCTCTCTCCTCCCGTCCCTATCTCTCCCTATCCCTCTTCCTCTCCCTATCCCTCTCCCTCTTCCCCTTCCCCTTCCCCTTCCCCCTTCCCCTTCCCCTTCCCCTTCCTCTTCCTATCTCTCCCTATCCCTCTCTCTCTCCCTATCCCTATCCCTCTCTCTCTCCCTATCCCTCTCTCTATCTCCCTCTCTCTCTCCCTCTTCCTCTCTCTCTCTCCCTATCCCTCTCCCTTTCCTCCTGTCCTCTTCCTCTCTCTCTCCCTCTCTCTCTCCCTATCCCTCTCCCTTTCCTCCTGTCCTCTTCCTCTCTCTCTCCCTCTCTCTCTCCCTATCCCTATCCCTCTCTCTCTCCCTCCCTCTCTCTCTCCTCCTTCCTCTTCCTCTCTCTCTCCTCCTGTCCCCTTCCTCTTCCTCTCTCTCCCTATCCCTCTCTCTCTCCCTATCCCTATCCCTCTCTCTCTCTCCCTATCCCTCTCTCTATCTCCCTCTCTCTCTCCCTCTTCCTCTCTCTCTCTCTCCTCCTGTCCTCTTCCTCTCTCTCTCTCTCCCTATCCCTCTCCCTTTCCTCCTGTCCTCTTCCTCTCCCTCCTCTCTCTCTCACTCCCTCTCCCTCTCCCTCTCCTCCTGCCCTCTCCCTCTCCCTCTCCCTCTCCCTCTCCTCCTCTCCTCTTCCTCTCTCTCTCTCCCTATCCCTCTCCCTTTCCTCCTGTCCTCTTCCTCTCTCTCTCCCTATCCCTCTCCCTTTCCTCCTGTCCTCTTCCTCTCTCTCTCCCTCTCTCTCTCCCTATCCCTATCTCTCTCTCTCTCCCTCTCTCTCTCTCCTTCTTCCTCTCTCTCTCCTCCTGTCCTCTTCCTCTCTCTCTCCCTATCCCTCTCCCTCTTCCTCTCTCTCTCCCTATCCTTCTTCCTCTTCCTCTCTCTCCCTATCCCTCTCCCTCTCCTCCTGTGCTCTTCCTCTCTCTCTTCTCCTTCCCTCTCCCTTCCTCTCCTCTCCCTCTCCCTCTCCCTCTCTCCCTCTCCCTCTCTCTCTCTCTCTCCCCCCTCCCTCCCTCTCTCTCCTCCTGTCCTCCCTCTCCCTCTCTCTCTCCTCCCCCTCCTATCTCTCCCTATCCCTCTTCCTCTCCCTATCCCTCTCCCTCTTCCCCTTCCCCTTCCCCTTCCCCTTCCCCTTCCCCTTCCTCTTCCTCTCTCTCCCTATCCCTCTCTCTCTCCCTATCCCTATCCCTCTCTCTCTCCTATCCCTCTCTCTATCTCCCTCTCTCTCCCTCTTCCTCTCTCTCTCTCTCCTCCTGTCCTCTTCCTCTCTCTCTCTCTCCCTATCCCTCTCCCTTTCCTCCTGTCCTCTTCCTCTCTCTCTCCCTCTCTCTCTCCTATCCCTCTCCCTTTCCTCCTGTCCTCTTCCTCTCTCTCTCCCTCTCTCTCTCTCCCTATCCCTATCCCTCTCTCTCTCCCTCTCTCTCTCTCCTTCTTCCTCTCTCTCTCCTCCTGTCCTCTTCCTCTTCCTCTCCCTATCCCTATCCCTCTCTCTCCCTATCCCTATCTCTCTCCCTCTTCCTCTCTCTCTCTCCCTATCCCTCTCCCTCTTCCTCTTCCTCTCTCTCCCTATCCCTCTCCCTCTTCCTCTCTCTCTCCCTATCCTTCTTCCTCTTCCTCTCTCTCCCTGTCCCTCTCCCTCTCCTCCTGTCCTCTTCCTCTCTCTCCCTATCCCTCTCCCTCTTCCTCTCTCTCTCTCCTCCTGTCCTCTTCCCCTCTCTCTCCCTATCCCTCTCCCCTCTTCCTCTCTCTCCTATAATTCTTCCTCTTCCTCTCTCTCTCTCTATCCCTATCCCTCTCCTCCTGTCCTCTTCCTCTCTCTCTCTCCATATCCCTCTCCCTCTCCTCCTGTCCTCTTCCTCTCTCTCCCTATCCCTCTCCCTCTCCTCCTATCCTCTTCCTCTCTCTCTCCCTATCCCTCTCTCTCTCCCTATAATTCTTCCTCTTCCCCTCTCTCTCCCTATCCCTCTCCCTCTCCTCCTGTCCTCTCCCTCTCGCTCTCCCTATCCCTCTCCTTCCTTCCTCTCTCTCTCCCCCTGTCCTCTTCCTCTCTCTCTCTCTCCCTCTCCCTCTCCCTCTCCCTCCTCCTGCCCTGTCCCTCTCCCTCTCCCTCTCCTCCTGCCCTCTCCCTCTCCCTCTCCCTCTCCCTCTCCCTCTCCCTCTCCTCCTGTCCTCTTCCTCTCTCTCTCCCTCCCTATCCCTCTCCTCCTGTCCTCTCCCTCTCTCTCTCACTCCCTAACCCTCTCCCTCTCCCCCTGTCCTCTTCCTCTCTCTCTCCCTCTCCTCTCCCTATCCCTCTCCCTCTCCTCCTGTCCTCTCCCTCTCCTCTCCCTAGTCCTCCCCCTCCCACTGTGATAAAGTAGAACCACGTAGGGCCATGGCCCCATCCTTACATCACATCTGGATCAGAGCAGAGAGAGAGCCATGGAGCTGGCTGCAGCAAAGGGCCACAGTTGTTCCTCAGCCTTCTCCTCCCTCTCTTCCACCAGCCATTATAAATCCCATCTAGCTGTGTCCATGAATATACTGTAATTATTCCACTCTTATGGGCTTACGCAACAGTGCAGTAGCCAAGCCAAATGACAAACAGACCAGAACCATAAATTAAGAGTTTTGTTTTAATGGTTTTCACTCTCATAATGTTTGCCACTTATTTTTCTGCTGCAAACTGTGATGCATTTGATTTTCTCCCACCCCCCCTCAATACACTTTGTCTCTTTTTAACAATAAGTATCCAAGCAACAAAACAAATATGGCATATGATTATAACATTGAATGTAATGGGACTAAATGCTGCAGTGATTTTTAAAGGTGTTCAAAATATGTAAGTTCCATCTGACAAAGTAATTAGATCTGAAAGGCTTTCATTCATACACATCTGGATTAACTGAGAGGAGTCAAGCTCAATCAAGACCATTGTTTAATTTAAGTAGACTTCACATTCAGGAAACTTTGAAATCATATTAATTACCATCCTTTGAGCCACACTAAAGTCCCTACAGTATACTGTGCTTCGAGTATTCTTTTTAGATATCCTCAATCTTTTTAGTTCTGTAATGAATGGAGATATTTCTAATTATAGATGTGTAGATATTTTCCATTTATCTATATATAGGCTCTCACATCAAACAGAGACCAATGACTGGATCAGGGACTAAAATACTCTGCTGCCCCTTCAGAAGATGCAACCACCTGCTTCCAATCTGTCCTGGTTTACCTCTTTAAACTGGCAGACATGGGCATGACATCCTAGAGGGCCCACTGAACACTAGTGAGAGAGAGAGATTCTCCTCGCTTCTCTTCCCCGTCCCAGCAGCCCAGGGCTTGTCAGTCAGTGAGCCGTACCCAACACTCACTTAATCAAGCAGGCATGTGGCATGGTGTGGCAACTGCCTGGGCGCATAAGTACATGTCTGGTGGTCTAAGCTGGTTTAAGACAGGACGGATGTGGCACCAGTGGCAGATTCTCTCAAGTTGTTCTTAGTATGTTTGTTTTGACAGTCGGCTACGACCCCGGAGGGGAGGCACTGGCACTAGCATCGGGCTGATCCAATAAACATTTGGTTTACAGAAACTACAAATAGAAGCTACTTTATCCCTTAAATATGGAAAACTGTTTTCCAAATACAGTTGAAGTCGGAAGTTTACATACACCATAGCCAAATATACTTAAACACAGTTTTTCACAATTCCTGACATTTAATTCAAGTACAACTTCCCTGTTTTAGGTCAGTTAGGATCACCACTTTATTTTAAGAATGTGAAATGTCTGAATAATAGTAGGGAGAATTATTAATTTCAGCTTTTATTTCTTTCATTGCATTCCTAGAAGTTTACATACACTCAATTAGTATTTGGTAGCATTGCCGTTAAATTGTTTAACTTGGGTAAAACGTTTTGGGTAGCCTTTTACAAGCTTCCCACAATAAGTTGGGTAGATTATGGCCCATTCCTCCTGACAGAGCTGGTGTAACTGAGTCAGGTTTGTAGGCCTCCTCGCTCGCACACGCTTTTTCCGGTCTGCCCACAAATTTTCTATAGAATTGAGGTCAGGGCTTTGTGATGGCAACTCCAATACCTTGACTTTGTTGTCATTAAGTCATTTCGCCACAACTTTGTAAGTATGCTTGGGGTCATCGTCCATTTGGAAGACCCATTTGTAACCAAGCTTTAACTTCCTGACTGATGTCTTGAGATGTTGCTTCAATATATCCACAATGTTTCTTCCTCATGAAACCATCTATTTTGTGAAGTGCACCAGTCCCTCCTGCAGCAAAGCTGTAGGACTCGATTTACTGTGGCTATAAATACTTTTGTACCTGTTTTCTCCAGCATCTTCACAAGGTCCTTTGCTGTTGTTCTGGGATTGATTTGCACTTTTCGCACCAAAGTACGTTCATCTCTAGGAGACAGAACACATCTCCTTCCTGAGGGGTATGACGGCTGTGTGGTCCCATGGTGTTTATACTTGCGTACTATTGTTTGTACAGATGAATGTGGTACCTTCAGGCATTTGGAAATTGCTCCCAAGGATGAACCAGACTTGTGGAGGTCTACAATTTTTTCTTCTGAGGTCTTAGCTGATTTCTTTTGATTTTCCCATGATGTCAAGCAAAGAGGCACTGAGTTTGAAGGTAGGCCTTGAAGTACATCCACAGGTACACCTCCAATTGACTCAAATGATGTAAATTCGCCTATCAGAAGCTTCTAAAGCCATGACATAACTTTCTGGAATTTTCCAAGCTGGTTAAAGGCACAGTCAACTTTGTGATACAGTGAATTTTAAGTGAAATAATCTGTAAACAAGTGCTGGAAAAATTACTTGTGTCATACACAAAGTAGATGTCCTAACCGACTTGCCAAAACTATAGTTTGTTAACAAGAAATGTGTGGAGTGGTTGAAAAGCAAGTTTGAATTACTCCAACCTAGGTGTATGTTAACTTCCAACTTCAACTTGTCACGAGTCCGACCGAGGGTGGTTTCCCTTCCCGGGCGGGTGGCGCTCGGCGGTCGTCGTCACCGGCCTATTAGCTGCCACTGATTGTCTTTCCTCCCCCTCCTTGTATGTTTATTGGTAGCACCTGTTTATGTATGATTAGTTTGTCTTCATTAGACAGCCGGCCCGCCTGGTTGTTGTGCGGGATTATTTCAGTTTAACCTTCGGTTCTGTTGTAGAGGTACGTGTTAGTGCCTGGTCGTGATTTTTTCCGTTGTACATTTTCATTCCCTGTGTTTGGGGCCGTTACTATTGTGAGCACCCTGTGGGGCGTTGGTGCTATTAAAGACGCACAGCATTGCACTCTCTGTCTCCTGCGTTTGACTCCACACCCACGACACCGGGAGCATTACACAACTGTACATTTTAAAAGACACAACGCAACAATTTCAATTAGATTTTTTTGCCTTCATTTTTGCCTTCTGGCTTTATAAAATAAAACAGAGGTAGTCAACAGCTCAGAAAAACGCAGTCTGATTGGATTCAGTCTAGCCAGATGTAGAAGGCAAAGAGAGCGGTCATCAAACATTCCCGGGCCTACCCTTTAGTCCCCAATTCACAACATAACAAATGTTCCTCTGAGCGAGAAGGCAGCACATCTGAGGAGAGAGCCAATAAAGCACTTTGAAATGTACACCAATGACAACATTCTGCTACACAAGAAAACAGTCCTTTGAAACCGCTCCCATCAGATTGCCGTGCTGAAAAGATGCCTGACCGGCAGGGTATTTCAAGGATGTCCGTTCATTCTCGTTTCCCTGAGTTTAGTTTTCCATATGTAAATCTAGTCTCCCTCAGGGTTCCATTCTAAGAGAGGTATCTATATATGGCTCTACTTTATTAACGGACAAATCCTCTTTAATGTTCTTGTCAGTAAAGTAACAGCTGGAGAGGGGATAAAATGACGAACCAATCTGCTCCAGCTGTTGAAGTATTAATACAGAAACTAACTACTGTGTGTTAGTTAATTGCTTTCTGCTTAATGTGCTTTGAAAAGAGCTTGATTCCTATTTTCTGTTACACAATCTCCAGTGCTGTGGGATATCTGTGAAAGAGAGCTCTGTGAAATTAAAGATTCCATTAAAAAAAGGCTTCCCCCGTCTTCTCACGGCTCAGCGACTATAATGGACTCTAGTGTTGAATAACCAGAATGATGACATTAGCCACCTGCTACTGGGTGTTATGCTGAGCTCCCTGTTAGAAAGAAACACTGATATGATAGGTGGATATGAAATTCTGATTACAAGAACTAGAACAATCCGGTCAAGGCCAGTGTCACCCAGTCAGTCAAATGCTCTTTGTGTGTACAGTCACAGTCCTACGAATTAGACTGCTGTACAGTCACCATGCTACCCATGTCCGTCTCTCTCCAGCCTCATACACACGTCTGCCTCCACACTGATTGAGTGATGACTGTAGATTTCAAACAGCACGGCGGGGAAGTTTTCCCCAACTGCCAAACGTTTCATTTGTGTTATTATCTCTTACCACCTCGTTCGCACCACAGAGCCATACTGAACAATGACACATGGAAGCAGTCATAGGACTATGTGGATGACATGTTAAGAAAGATAGAATGTTCCCATGAGCAGCTACAGCTCTCTCTCTCTCTAGCACATTTAATTCAATGCCGTAAAACATTAATCAGAGCCAGATGAAGTGGGGAGAATGCTATGGCATCCCATTTGAGGTTATTTACACAGCAGAAATGAGGCTGTAACAAGGGCCAGTTAGCTCTGCTGAGGAGTGAGGACACTGAGTACAGGACAGACACCCCACTCTATTTACACTAGTCCAGAGTACTAATCCCTACTGAGACTGTCAACTTGAAAAGTCAGAACTCAGAACACTGTATTGTAGTATTGTCTGTGGTCAGATTGGAAAAAATGATATTGGGGAGACTTAGCCAAATGTCACTGAACTAACCACATCATGCATCTTAGATAAAAACAAGCTGACAACTGGTAGACAAACACACATGCTCTCATATCTCTGGAGCTCATGGGAGAGTTTTGGTGAATTATACCAGAACATGTTCTATTGTTGTCCATTAGATGGCTTACTTGCACAACAAACACTGCTTTCTACGATTGGTTTGGGGTGAAGTTCAAGATGAGGCCTTAGCCTACATATTCCAGAGAAACACTGCTGCTGGATGAGAGCAATATGTGACATATGAGAGGTCAGAGAGAGGGCTGACACCATAGAGACAGAGCTACAGACAATAGTGGGCAAGCCAACATCGCACAGATCGCACGTAAACCCACACACGCACGCACACACAGAGACACAGAAACTGCACTGTATGTGCACATGGAACCACTGCGACCTCCACAAATAATCATAACGTGCTCTTCTAATATTGTCTTCTATGAAGGGCACAGCTTAAGCTAACCTGATACACATATATTTCCCCATGATATGTTCTCAGCGTACGTCGTGATGAGAGGTGGATAAATACTAGGACAAGTTAGCTGTACCCTGTCGTCTGAAGTGGGATTGGATGTCATGACATTCGGCTGAGGGTGTCAGCCACCTCAGGTCACTCCTGTCTGATTAAAAAGACATATGTCTCAGGTTATGATCCAGGGAGACCAGACTGCTTGAATTGCCGTATTACTTATTGCCTTATTACAGCAGAACTTTCTTGAGAGAGAGAAAAGCCTCCTCCCCTTCCTTCCATGCTTTGATATCACACATGTTATGTTCACTCTTAGAAAAACAGGTGCTATCGAAAACCTAAAAAGTTTATTCCGCTGTCCTCATAGAAGAGCCATTTGAAGAACACTTTTTGGTTCCAGGTATAACCCTTTTGGTTCCAAATAGAAACCTTTTGGGTTTTTACACAGAGGGCTCTACATGGAACCCAAAAGGGTTCTACCTGGAACCAAAAAGGGTTGTACCTACAGCAGAACCAAAAAGGGATTTCCTATAGGGACAGCCGAAGAACCCTTTTATGTAAGTGTTGGTTAGGGGTAGAACAGCGTTATAGCAGCCCCACCTCCAGCTGTCATTACAGACCCTGTTCTCAGGTGGAGAAATGGATTCTGGGACTGAGAGAGACGAGAGAGGTTCTTCAATGATAACATGGATTTGCTCTAAAACACACTTCTGCTTTTCTCAGAACATCATGAATAAGTCATCTTTGTACGAAACCTTTTGCATTTTCAGTATCTTTCCTAATGCTTCTGCTTTTAAGATGCATATCGCTTGCATGCATAAAACATTTCTTTCTCTCCAACCGCCACAATGAATGATTGAAGGAACAGAGAAATTCGTACACACAAAAACCTCATCCTCTGTGAACCCCCCTCCAGATCAACAAATGAACAAGTAACTCTAGATGTGTCCTTAGCGCAGTGTAACACCAATCCAAGGCCTGTGATTAAATCTCTCGTCTCTCGTCTTCTTCCGTTTTGTGCCGAGCATCATCACATCGTCTGACTCACATTGGCATTGCTGTAGATTACTTTGGTTGAATGAACTCCATGTGAAATTTTAATCCATCCCATTGTCGCTGTTGCTCCGGAAAACAGGGCTGTAATTTTTGACATCGGCATTGACAAAGTTTTTCACTTAGCCTCTGAGAGGATTAAATCAATGATGTTGATTCTGTATTTACTGCTTCTGTGCCCACAGTCCTTTGTAATTAGCTTATTGCTTTTGATCTGATGTAATGTGATGAAAAGCCCTGAGCGGTCCAGGACCCCGGGAGTCTGCTTGGCTAGGTCGGGTGGAAGGCGGAAGGGCGATAGCCAACCAGGGCGGGCACCTCTCCAAGGCCCCACTTGAGCCTATCCAATTGTCCCTGGCTGGAGGAGAGGGAGGGGACGTGGACACAAGGCGTTTCGCGTGAGCACACACAGACAGAGAGTTAGGGGGATCAGTGTCAGAGAGAAGGGGAGGACCACCTGCAGAGATGGCGGCATCCTCCAAACCTCATTACCCTCAGAGCCTCCCCTCACATGCATGCGTCATTACCCTCCTACCCCCCAGGCCTGCCCAGCATCCAGACCCCAACCTCCAGACCTCCAGACCCCCACAACACCTGATACCTACAGGTAGAGCAGCCCAGTGGGGACACTCCACCGACCAGACCCCTTGGGCCCTGGCCCTTTGGCCCCTTTCAGACTGGCCGGCCGCCTTTCAACTCTGGCCACCCACAAACTCTAAAAAGTAACTACTCAAACATCTCCAATGGTCAGTAGAACTCAAATCATAAAAGTGGTACTAACTCAGATGTCAATAAGATTTCTTATCACTTAATGTTTTTGAGTACTGTTAACAAATATTAGATTATTAATTAAATATAACTGAATTGACTTGTGTTCGGCTAATCTAAAGTTATTGAGTTTTTGCAAGTTATGATGATTTAATATTTTAAAGCCAATCTAACCCTTAATAAATAAGTTGTTCTTACTTGATTCTATTATGTTTCACATCTTTACTTGAAATAATAAAGTAGTAGTCAGACATACTGCTCTTTGAATAAAAAACACTTCACTTATCTGTGATGTGCTGATATTGGGGTGGCAAGTAGCCAAGTGGTTAGAGCGTTGGCCTAGTAACAAGATCAAAGATCAAATCCCCGAGATGACAAGGTAAAAATCTGTCTTTCTGCCCCTGAACAAGGCAGTTAACCCACTGTTCCTTGGCTATCATTGAAAATAAGAATTTGTTCCTATCTGACTTGCCTAGTTAAATAAAGATAAAAAATAATAGGATTATTACATTTTTGCAAGTTATGAATACTTGATAGTGCCACGTGGCTCTGTTTTTAGAGGATTGTGGGTAATTCAACATTTTAGAACTTTATTATTCTTTTACACAATGTTGTATGAATGTTTGAAGAAAGAAAAGTATATTTCTAAAATAATATTAAGGCAATTTGTTGTGCTATAAGATCATGATGAACGGATATCAAAACCTGCGGGTAAAGTGACCTTCAAAAATGAGACAAGCCATTCCCACCATGAACAAAGTTGTGCACTCCACTCTTAATGACAGAGACTAATGCAGCATCCTGCAATGCTTACAGCACTACCTCCCTTTACTGCTAGAGGAATGGGCACTGTGCTCAACAATGCCTGGTTACAGCTCTACCTCCATTTACTGCTAGAGGAATGGGCACTGTGTTCAACAACGCCTGGTTACAGCTCTACCTCCATTTACTGCTAGAGGAATGGGCACTATGTTCAACAATGACTGGTTACAGCTCTGCCTCCCTTTACTGCTAGAGGAATGGGCACTATGTTCAACAACGACTGGTTACAGCTCTACCTCCATTTACTGCTAGAGGAATGAGCACTGTGCTCAACAATGCCTGGTTACAGCTCTACCTCCCTTTACTGCTAGAGGAATGAGCACTGTGCTCAACAATGCCTGGTTACAGCTCTACCTCCCTTTACTGCTAGAGGAATGGGCACTATGTTCAACAATGACTGGTTACAGCTCTGCCTCCCTTTACTGCTAGAGGAATGGGCACTATGTTCAACAATGACTGGTTACAGCTCTACCTCCCTTTACTGCTAGAGGAATGAGCACTGTGCTCAACAACGACTGGTTACAGCTCTACCTCCCTTTACTGCTAGAGGAATGAGCACTGTGCTCAACAACGACTGGTTACAGCTCTACCTCCATTTACTGCTAGAGGAATGAGCACTGTGCTCAACAACGACTGGTTACAGCTCTATCTCCATTTACTGCTAGAGGAATGAGCACTGTGCTCAACAATGCCTGGTTACAGCTCTACCTCCATTTACTGCTAGAGGAATGAGCACTGTGCTCAACAATGCCTGGTTACAGCTCTACCTCCCTTTACTGCTAGAGGAATGAGCACTGTGCTCAACAACGACTGGTTACAGCTCTACCTCCCTTTACTGCTAGAGGAATGAGCACTGTGCTCAACAACGACTGGTTACAGCTCTACCTCCCTTTACTGCTAGAGGAATGGGCACTATGTTCAACAATGACTGGTTACAGCTCTGCCTCCCTTTACTGCTAGAGGAATGGGCACTATGTTCAACAATGACTGGTTACAGCTCTACCTCCTTTACTGCTAGAGGAATGAGCACTGTGCTCAACAACGACTGGTTACAGCTCTACCTCCATTTACTGCTAGAGGAATGAGCACTGTGCTCAACAACGACTGGTTACAGCTCTATCTCCATTTACTGCTAGAGGAATGAGCACTGTGCTCAACAATGCCTGGTTACAGCTCTACCTCCATTTACTGCTAGAGGAATGAGCACTGTGCTCAACAATGCCTGGTTACAGCTCTACCTCCCTTTACTGCTAGAGGAATGAGCACTGTGCTCAACAATGCCTGGTTACAGCTCTACCTCCCTTTACTGCTAGAGGAATGAGCACTGTGCTCAACAACGACTGGTTACAGCTCTACCTCCCTTTACTGCTAGAGGAATGAGCACTGTGCTCAACAACGACTGGTTACAGCTCTACCTCCCTTTACTGCTAGAGGAATGGGCACTATGTTCAACAATGACTGGTTACAGCTCTGCCTCCCTTTACTGCTAGAGGAATGGGCACTATGTTCAACAATGACTGGTTACAGCTCTACCTCCTTTACTGCTAGAGGAATGAGCACTGTGCTCAACAACGACTGGTTACAGCTCTACCTCCATTTACTGCTAGAGGAATGAGCACTGTGCTCAACAACGACTGGTTACAGCTCTATCTCCATTTACTGCTAGAGGAATGAGCACTGTGCTCAACAATGCCTGGTTACAGCTCTACCTCCATTTACTGCTAGAGGAATGAGCACTGTGCTCAACAACGACTGGTTACAGCTCTACCTCCATTTACTGCTAGAGGAATGAGCACTGTGCTCAACAATGCCTGGTTACAGCTCTACCTCCCTTTACTGCTAGAGGAATGAGCACTGTGCTCAACAATGCCTGGTTACAGCTCTACCTCCCTTTACTGCTAGAGGAATGAGTACTGTGCTCAACAACGACTGGTTACAGCTCTACCTCCCTTTACTGCTAGAGGAATGAGCACTGTGCTCAACAACGACTGGTTACAGCTCTACCTCCCTTTACTGCTAGAGGAATGGGCACTATGTTCAACAATGACTGGTTACAGCTCTGCCTCCCTTTACTGCTAGAGGAATGGGCACTATGTTCAACAATGACTGGTTACAGCTCTACCTCCCTTTACTGCTAGAGGAATGAGCACTGTGCTCAACAATGCATGCCAAGGTGGGTTAAAATGACAAATCGTCAAATACATAGAACAATGTTAAACATTAAGACATGACCACTGAAAATGACTAATCAGAACTACATACACTTGAAAAAAGTTGTAATGAAGGTTGATAATTTTAGTAGAAGGAACCCTACATTTTTATGTTCCCTAGAATACATATTAATGTTCAAGTAACTTCAATTGTTCTAGTTCAGAATACATCATGTAATTTAGTGTCAAAAGTTCATAAAACACAAAACAGTTAAGTATTAACAACTTAAAAAGATAACCATGTGGGTAATGATGTCTCTTTATTACTTTAAGTATTGAACACTGAAATACTTTGATTTGGGTTACTCGAAAAGTTCTAGGCAACGGGTTTACAATTATTATATTGTTTTGCAGAACAAATTACTTTCTACAGTACATGAACGACTCGCCAGACAAAGAGGAGGCATCTCAAATTCATTTTGTGGGCCATTTCATAAAACCATTTAAAACCATTTAATCATACACAACCTAATGTTAGTTAAACACTGTTATAGTCTTTGACCTGACAGGAGAGGTTATGAGAATGTAAGATTGAAATTGCAACAGTCATAGTTTAGTTTTGGATGATGCCTGGTGGACGAGAACAGTCTTTTAAAGTTAATTCTAGCAATCTTCTGGTGAACATAAGGATGAGGTCTCTGGCTCTTCTGATAAAAATGAGTCTTGTGTCTCAGTCAAAATGCAGCAAGAGTTTCAACTCAAGAGCTGCCCACCTCTCCACAAAGAGAAAGTGCTACCGCATAGCACACACACACGCACACACACAAACCCCCAGCTCTCCTGTCAGACTGGTGAAGTGGACCTATGGTGTGCAGGCCGCAGCAGACAGACAGTTGTGTTTATGGAATGGGTCAGTGTTCCGCATATGGCCAACGTGTTAAAATACACACGGCTCCTGCCACAGCTTCTAAAAATGTATTGCGGCTGTCTGTACATCCAGGAATAAAATAAACTCTGAATGTTTCAGCAAGCAGCACTGAGGATTTAATGATTGAGTATTTGAAACTATGGTCAGATTTGTACATGAAAAAGCAAGAAAGAACACGCCTTTAAAAGTCCAAAGATATTGGGTTGGACGTCAGTAATATACAGAGAGCTGTTTGAGTTGGCAGAGCGGGACGAGCAGATTTGCCTTGGATAAGTGTGTGTCACACGCCATCTCAGAGACTAGCAGGGGTGCAGTATAAGCCATAGGAACTGGTGGTGAAACTAAACACATGCAATGACAGCCACAGGCAGTCCACGCCAGCCAAAGAGTCTTAACTCCCAAACCCCAGCCTGAAGGGGGAGAGCTACAGGGCTTCTGATACCTGGAGTAAAGCAGCAGAAATATAGCAATACCTTCCCCTTCAAAGCAAACCATGATGTACCACTAAATTCAGATTATTTTCTATGTACACTGTTGCTTATTTCTCTTGGCTGAATAGTGTCTCTACTCTGACTCCACCAAGTTTACCGACTGAGTCGTTCTGCCTAGCTAGCTAATAGGTAGGTTGCCGACTGACTGACCTTGGGGTTTATATTAGAAGGCTCACTAGATTGTGAACACACAATGAACAACGTCGACCAGAGAAAACTACTTAACTCTGGCTGCTGTGGTCTTCACACTATACACACCAGCCAAAGACAAATGTGCATCCCAAATTGAACCCTATTCACTATGGTGCTTTCCTATATGGTGCACTATTTTTGATCAGAGCCCTATGAGTACTAGTCAAAAGTAGTGCACTATAAAGGGAATATGGTGCAATTTGGGACATAGACAAAGCCTTTACCAGGATACTGTAAAGTATTGTAGGAAGCGGTAGTCAAGTGTGAACTAGAGGTCATATACTGTAGGCATCATGGCGTGATGTTTTGGGTACGGTTCCTCTGACTGACACCCTGTCTGTACCATCAGGGGTAGTTATGGGTAATATAGTGGGACCTGCGGCAGGAAGGCTAACCGTGTCCACCTCTCAGCAGACTGAGCCTGTCCAGCACCCTGCAGTGGCCTGTGGGTAATATCCAACCATAATTCCATCTCCCGTTGGCCAACGAAAAGCCTCCCCCACTGGGCTCTGTTTTTTCCACTCCCCTTGTCCTGGGTCATGGGGCTAGGCATTGTGGGTATGTTGAGGGAGGGTGGGGGATGTGGGGTTGTGGGGTAAGAGTGGGGTCGGCATATAAAAACATATGTAATGAGAAAACGTGGCGTCGAGTGACTATTGGAAGTCATCAACAACAGAAAATAATAATTAAAGGGTAAAAAAACACACAAAAAAACAACTGAAGCCATCTTTTCGTGGCTGGGAGACCACTGTCATCATGTCTCAGGAATTAGGCAAACATATGCTGGTCTGCTGCTGTTGAAACCGAGGCGCCTCGCTCAGGCTGTGGTTTGGGAACATGAAAGGGTTTGTGGGATGAGCAGGAGGTCTGGCCCTAATTCAGGGCCTTTTTGCCAGGGAATCTGGCAACATACTCCGATTGTGGGACCGGGAGAAGGAATTTGGTTACATATTCCAGCGGGGACCGCAAGCTCCAAACAAACCTAACCAACAGGCTGCTGACAAAACCATTCTGTCCACATAGAAAACCCCCCTCCTCCCTCTGGGGCCGGGGAGGGGACGCTTCCCCACCTGACCCACCCCCTGGGGAGGCTGTGGAACAGGGGGACATGGAGAGGGGTGGAGGGGAGCTGGATGGGGGAGACAAGGGGAGGAGAAGAGAAGAGGAGTAAGGCTCCCAGAGCTGGAGCCCCCTCTCCTCCCTGCCTGTGGGGAACGTAGCCCAGAGTCACAGCAAGCACAGCCCACAATGCTGGCTGATCTGGAAGCATTCTCTCTTATTTGGCCGGGGAGTCTGAAAAACAAAGCAGGGCTTTGTTTTGTTTTATAGCAGCCAATGAAACTGTTAAATTTGATATCTATCATCAAGATGTTACACAGAGGTCAGATCCATGATGTGATGGGAGGAAAAAGGAGTATAGGAGGACAATTAACAGGTCACTATAATCCCCTGTATAGAGCTTTACAGGGGATAAACAGAGCATGGTTTCATTGAAACTTGAGCAACTTGAGCAAATTAGATGAAACCGGTCTGTGCTTCTATACATAATTGGGCAGTTAGCTAGTACAATGTATATCCAGACTCCACATAGACACAAACCCATCTTGATCACTTTCCAAAACATAGGCATTTCTTGTGTTTTCTGGCAGGGGGATTTCCATTAATCGTGTCTCAGTTTAGGCTACATATGATTATGGTCTGCTGTTTACAAGAGATGTCTCCGTGGTAGTGTTTGCTTGTGTCCCAAATAGCACCCTATTCCCTCGTCAGAAGTAGTGCACTATATAGGAAATAGGGTGCAATTTGGGACGCATCCTCTCATAGCTGGAGATGGTGGCGGTGGTGGTGGAGCCCATAACTGAACACCCCACTTATTGAAAGGTTTGTCATCGCCTGTGACTAGGGACACATCGACCAGAGCAAATGAGTGAAAAAATATTCACATCCAAAGTCCTTGTAATTGTATATCTTCTAGGTTTCTCTGTATTGAGTGTCAAAGGAGTCTCCGTTGTTGTTAAAGAGCATCCGGGGAAACTAGTCAAAGATGTTCCACTGGGTTGTAAGTTTTACAACCCAATACACACGTCTAGTAATATCACACCCAACCAGTGGGAGGCAGCATAGACTGGCAGATAATGTGGTTTGAAAAAGGACACACACACACACACACACACACACACACACACACACACACACACACACACACACACACACACACACACACACACACACACACACACACACACACACACACTCCCTTCCTTTCTTCCTCCCAAACACATGTACATAAAAACATGCACACACATACACCAACACACACACTTCCACACACAGGGCCAGCTAAGCAGCGGTTGAGGAGGGTGACTAAAGAGAAGAACAGGACACATCTGGACTCCAGATTAGCGCAGATCACATGGCCAGTGGCATAGAGGAGGAGCAGCAGGCAGGCTGAGACCAGTGGAGATGTGACCAGGCTGAGACCAGTGGACATGTGACCAGGCTGAGACCAGTGGATCAGTGACCAGGCTAAGAGGAGGAGGAGCATGCAGGCTGAGACCAGTGGAGATGTGACCAGGCTGAGACCAGTGGACATGTGACCAGGCAGAGAGGAGGAGGAGCATGCAGGCTGAGACCAGTGGAGATGTGACCAGGCTGAGACCAGTGGACATGTGACCAGGCTGAGACCAGTGGATCAGTGACCAGGCTAAGAGGAGGAGGAGCATGCAGGCTGAGACCAGTGGAGATGTGACCAGGCTGAGACCAGTGGACCAGTGACCAGGCTGAGACCAGTGGATCAGTGACCAGGCAGAGAGGAGGAGGAGCATGCAGGCTGAGACCAGTGGATCAGTGACTAGGCTAAGACCAGTGGATCAGTGACCAGGCTGAGACCAGTGGCTCAGTGATCAGGCTGAGACCAGTGGCTCAGTGACCAGGCTGAGACCAGTGGATCAGTGACCAGGCTGAGACCAGTGGATCAGTGACCAGGCTGAGACCAGTGGCTCAGTGACCAGGCTGAGACCAGTGGCTCAGTGACCAGGCTGAGACCAGTGGATCAGTGACCAGGCTGAGACCAGTGGACATGTGACCAGGCTGAGACCAGTGGATCAGTGATCCGGCAGAAAGGAGGAGGGGCATGCAGGCTGAGACCAGTGGATCAGTGACCAGGCTGAGACTAGTGGATCAGTGACAAGGCTGAGCCAGTGGATCAGTGACCAGGCTGAGACCAGTGGATCAGTGACCAGGCTAAGACCAGTGGATCAGTGACCAGGCTAAGACCAGTGGATCAGTGACCAGGCTGAGACCAGTGGATCAGTGACCAGGCAGAAAGCAGTGACATGTGGCAGGCAGAGACAGAGCTTATGTTCCAAACGGTACCCTATTCCCTAAATAGTGTGCCATTTGGGATGCATTAAATGACAGGGCAGTCAGAGGGGGAATGCCCAGAGACCACATTCCCATTCTGATATACTGTATGTAATCCTCAGAGTGCCTCAGTACAGAGAAACAGTTTGGTTCTGGTTAGAGCCCATCACCCTTGGCTCTGTGTTCTCATCCCATTCTAATTACAACATAGCTGAGGCTCAGAGACCAGCAGGCAGGCAGGCAGCACTACTTCTGTTGTTGTTGCTGTTTGTTGACATTACGTAGCCTGTCCCCACAACAGGGCTGGTTAGTTGTCACACACACCCTCTAAACCACACACACCCTCTACACCACACACACATACAGCTATCCACAGAATCATCAGCACAGGCCCTGGAGCTGCCACCAGGCGAGCAGGAACAGAAATCCTGTCGTCTGTTTGGTGCCACTGAATGATGAGCACCACCACCATAACGTCCAAACAGACAAGCAAATCACCATCATATACAAACAGGGAAGAAAAGCTGATGCAGAGTCGTTTTGGATGGGAGTTGAGTGATGAAATGTCACCCTTCATGATTACGAAAGAGACACTGGGCCAGTTATGCAGAGAAGCAATCCAATGACAAATCAATGGATTCAAATTGGAATTGATACAGCTATTTGTCAGATGTTGTTCAGCCATACCAACTGTCCTTCGGTGATCCCATTTAGTATCGAAAAAATATTAATTAGACAAAAGGATTTGATTGGAAATCATAAGCAGGGTCTTATATCACATCTGTCAGTGAGGCCTTTGTCTAAACAGGATAAATCAAACATTCTCATGGGTGTTGTGCTGAAGAAACCTGTTCGCTGAATCATTGTTTCACTGAATGGAAATTGAGAGTCAGCTATTTCACAAGGTTTCTGTACTAACGTGAAGCAATAAGAAATATTACTGAACAACTGATTGGCAAGAACTCATCAGTGATCAGCTAAAAATGTATATCAATCTAAATGAATTATGCCCTTATTAAATCAGCAGCTGTCACAATGTGCTTTTATAGTAATCCGGTCTTGACCCCAAAGAGCAAGAAAAACCCAGAGTAGAGACCTCGATAATAGCAACACATGTGTAGCTATATCAGAACTAAAAATACAACTGTGAGCGTCTGTCTCTACCTAAATACATAAGCGCCACCATTTTCGCTCTGTAATTTCATGTGAGCAATTAAAAACTCCTGTGCTGTCTTTCTCAGAGAGGTAATTTACTGAAACAACGCCTTAAATCAAATGTTTCCTTCCCTGACAGACTCCTGTCTCCCTGAGGAATCTGGGATTCAAAACCACAGTCTGAAATCTATGTGTTATTTTCTCATCCCCAATCACATTTTATGTTCTATCTGTGACTAATTACTAGCAGCTAAAGGCGTTGGGATTCCCTTCAAATCACTGTCTGATGCTTTTGTGGTTCTATGTTTGGAATAACTGCTTCTCTTGCTCTTTTAATGACTTGTTGATTTAAAATAGAGAATGTAGAAACTTGGGTCAGATGCCAGAAAAGGGTCACGGTGGGTGTGCTCTTTTTAAAACTGCAGATCAATAATAAACATAACCATATGTTTACCATAGAATGTTGGTCAGGAGATTATTATGTCTACAGTTGCAATATATAGAAAGATATGACTCCATACCATGACATACATGACCTACTTTACCAAGATACACCCAGTGGTCAGTTTATTAGGTACAGCCATCTAGTACCAGACAGGACCCACCATTTTCCTCCAGAACAGTCTGAATTCTTCGGGGCATGGATTCTACAATATGTGGTGTTCAAACATTGTTCAATTGGCATCAAGGGACCTAACGTGTGCCAGGAAAACATTCCCCACACCATTACACCACCACCAACAGCCTGTACTGTTGACACCAGGCAGGATGGGGCCATGGACTCATGCTGCTTACGCCTAATCCTGTGTCTGCCATCAGCATGACGCAACAGGAACCGTTATTCGTCGGACAAGGCAATGTTTTTCCAGTCCTCAATTGTCCAATATTGGTGATGGCGTGCCCACTGGAGCTGCTTCTTCTTGTTTTTAGCTGATAGGAGTTGAACGCGGTGTGGTCGTCTGCTGCAATAGCCCATCCGTGACAAGGACCGATGTGTTGTGCGTTCTGAGATGTCTTTCTGCACACCACTGTTGGTACCCCCTCCCCTATTTTCTTGCAATTCAATACATTTTGCCATGTCTAATGTGTATTCATGTGATATTTTAGTGACTCAAACACTACAACAAAATCTATAGGCTAAAGAACCTGGCTAACAATATGTTTGACGAGTTATAAATAGCTCTCTAAGGTATGCAATGACAAGAGGAACTGATGATGCACTACCTAATATCAAAATTATCTTGTGCATTCTACTATTATAACTTTCAAGAGTTAGTTGAAGCCCCCACCCGGTGGACATGCCACCCAGTTTGTGAACCACTGTTCTAGAGTACAGTATGTTCCTATTTCATAATGTTTCCAAGTCCTTGTTGAGGCACGTAACATTATTGTCTGGTGAGACTTGTATGATTCCTAAGTGAAAAGCAGTTGAATAATACCTCTGTTCACAGTGAAGCAGTGAATTATCAAGACAGGGCGTGTCATCTTATTGGCTGGTCCTTTCATCATGGCTTTTCCCCTCAACTTTCAGAGGAAATCTTATACCAGGCCATCATCCTACTGTACCAGAGAACAATCTCACAGTGGTGATTCTACCTAAAAATCTACTCTTGTGTCTCAAATGACGCCCTATTCTTTTGACCACGCCCTAGTCAAAAGTAGTGCACTATAAATGCAATAGGGTGTAATTTGGGATTCAGCCTATGGCCCACTTCAGGAGACATCAGAAGACATTAGTACTGGGCTTGTGGGTACAGTGGGTACAGTGGAAATAAACAGCTGTCCTCTTTACCCTCTGGGAAATGTCTAATCAGAAGGTGTTTAGGGCTCGCTGCAATCAAGTGAGACTAGCTGTGTGGGGTACTCCTGGCACCTCCCTGCTCACCCCTGGCCCTGCTTATGAAGTTATCACCTCTCTCACACAGCTGTTTCCTTACTCTGTCCTCGATGTCTGACCGACCAAGGTCACACACAGACATACAAACACACACACACACACACACACACACACACACACACACACACACACACACACACACACACACACACACACACACACACACACACACACACACACACACGCACACACGCACACACACACACACACACTATTACACAGAAACACACACACAAGCACTTTACTATACAAAAACAACTTAAAAGAAATGGATCCGCTGCCACCACTTCATCATTAGCTGTCATTCCTCCCTCTGGTAAATTGGTTGTTTTAATATTTTCTGGTGAGACTGGAACAATAAACTATATTTCTGGAAACATTTGCTGAAAGAAAGCGGTTGGCCATAATTGAAACTCTATTTAAAGCATCTAACTCCAAACATTCAGGAAAAGTCAAAAATATGAAAAACACAACTATTTTTTTAAAGTCCTCGGCAAAACCCCAAGTCGTAAACTACAGTTAAAATTAAAAGTTCTGTTATTTTATGATAAGAGCAGCATTATATGTGGCCACCAAGCTCCCCCATTCACTTCTGATCAGCGGGCGGGTGGTGTTATTTTCCCCTCACACATGCCACACACACATGCACGCACACTGACACATGACACACACACACACACTGCACTTTATTTATTAGGAATAGAAAAAAAAGGATCACTAATCTGTGCTCGGTTCAGACAGCGGACTCCCTCGGCACACACATCTGTGTACCAGCTGAGAGGAGAGCAGCCCTTCACATATCTAAGGCCCTGGGGTGCTTTGGCACCGCTCGGATAGTTGTCCTTTTTTACAAAAGACAAATAAGCAAAAACCCTTGGATGCTGCCCAAGAGCCCGTCTTTGACACAATGTTGAAACGGGGAGACTTGGCTCCCTGACTTATCTACATGTGTGTGTGTGCACGTGTGTGTGTGTGTGTGTGTGTGTGTGTGTGTGTGTGTGTGTGTGTGTGTGTGTGTGTGTGTGTGTGTGTGTGTGTGTGTGTGTGTGTGTGTGTGTGTGTGTGTGTGTGTGTGTGTGTGTGTGTGTGTGTGTGTGTGTGTGTGTGTGTGTGTGTGTGTGTGTGTGTGTGTGTGTGTGTGTGTGTGTGTGTGTGTGTGTGTGTGTGAGTGTGTGCGTGTCTAAAACTGTTGCTGTTTACAGACGGCAGTCAGGCCGTGTTGTCGAGACGCTTGTTTTCAGTAACACTAATGCAGTCACACACTCTTTAATTAATCTGCTTCGGCACTTCGGCACAAAACAACATAATTTGCAAAACCACTTGATGGCTTCAAACCATATGACCGGCTGGAGACTGGCTGCTTTGTGTCAGAAAAAGAACAGAAAGAAAGTGTGTGTGTGTATGGAGTGTTAGCTCAAGGTGTGTGGCAGGCTTCCGATTGGTTGCACAGCACATTTCCAGCGGTCACACTATTTGTTTGACATGGTGAGGTCATCACAAATAGCTATAATTACTAAGAGTGTTCAGTCAAACATACGCCTGATCATGTTTATATGTCTTGTCCCTTCTCTTTCACTGAACTGCCTCATGCAGACCAGGCTAATTATGAACAAACTGCCTCGTGTTAACATCTGGGAGAAGGCTGTTATACTGTATGGGAGATAATGTGTCAGTTACTGTCAGTCTTTACTTATCCTATAAGATCATCAATAAGCCAGGATCACCATATAAGGGTATAGATAATGTAAACAATCATACTGAAGTTCATAGTGGTGAGTGAGAGGTGGTGGTGACCAGGATGATGATGATGCTGAAGACAATGACTGTATATATGAATGGACAAAGCCATTGATCATGTGACACCATTTAATCCTATGTGAAGACTCAACAGCACATTGAAGCCAAATGAAGCAGGTTAAGATGGCGTCTCATGGAGACATAACATGCGCAGTTTGAGCTATTCCAAGAAGTGACATTGCAAGCTAGCTCAGTGCTGCCCCCTCGCATTGGTTAGCTCAAGTTAAAGGCCGACTGGGGTACTGCAGGCTGCCATTAGCAACTAAATTATACTTATAACTTCTTCTATGTGCGATTTTAAAATAATCGGTTCAATGACATACATCTCATGTATTAGAAGCAATTATCATGATTGTCTTTGAAAATTGTTTTTTTTATGTACACGAAGATTGGCCACAAAGATTGACCTTTTTCCATCCACTTTAATGGGCGATACGATTTTCTGCTAACAATGCCTGCAGTACCGCGGTCGGCCTTGAACATCTGTGGCTTCTAAGAGAGGCGGCAGTTGTTCTCTGGCTGAAGACAATGACAATGGCATCTTTATCCTTTATATTTATACCTTTATCCTATTAAGAACTTGTATCATTTTATTAATGAACACTTGAATACTTGGTAAGAAATGTATTCCTTTTACGGTTTCCTCTCTATTGATGAGATGTATTTGAGATACATTTGTTTTCATGTTATAATCTTGCGTATATTTAGTTTTCATGTATTTTCAAGAGGACCACAATGGGAATGCGTTTTAAAACTTTTTTGTATCATCCTCAATCATTTTAATGACATTGTACTGTATCGACATGTGTGGTTGTATTTTGTTGAAAATCTCAGCTAATGAGGCAACACACACAGAAATCACAAGGTTCTAAGTGTTTTGAATCCGTCTGCAACAACAACAACAACACACAAATGGAACACAAGTTAAATTGGAACAAGGTGTATTTGGGATCCTACATCAAAGTCTATTTAATGGGCTTAGGATACCCAGAAGCTGCTGCCTTTCTCAAGCCAAACCAAACAGACAACTAAACAGATGCTGTGGAAGGTCTGAGAAGTGTTCTCTATATGTTTCATACACAGTGCAAAGAGACCAGGCCACTCCACCCAACTAACCAATTATTCTATTATACTGTTAGACCAAGTTACGGGTTCAAATGAGGGGGAACAGGGTGGAACAGGACTCATCACCTTAGTATGAGAGCCAGCATATGGTATTGGACCGATCTTTGACATTTTTAGGGTACACCTCATCTGTCCACCAACTCCTAATTCAACCCCTGACTTCAGGCAGAGGTGACAGTTATTGGATATGTATAAACACAGTTGGATATGATTGAAAGTGAAGGAGGGGTCACAGTTGGATATGATTGAAAGTGAAGGAGGGGACACAGTTGGATATTATTGAAAGTGAAGGAGGGGTCACAGTTGGATATGATTGAAAGTGAAGGAGGGGTCACAGTTGGATATTATTGAACATGAAGGAGGGGTCACAGTTGGATATGATTGAAAGTGAAGGAGGGGTCACAGTTGGATATGATTGAAAGTGAAGGAGGGGACACAGTTGGATATGATTGAAAGTGAAGGAGGGGACACAGTTGGATATGATTGAAAGTGAAGGAGGGGTCACAGTTGGATATGATTGAAAGTGAAGGAGGGGTCACAGTTGGATATTATTGAAAGTGAAGGAGGGGTCACAGTTGGATATGATTGAACATGAAGGAGGGGCCAAAGTTGGATTTGATTGAAAGTGAAGGAGGGATCACAGTTGGATATGATTGAACATGAAAGAGGGGCCACAGTTGGATATGATTGAAAGTGAAGGAGGGGTCACAGTTGGATTTGATTGAAAGTGAAGGAGGGGTCACAGTTGGATATGATTGAACATGAAGGAGGGGCCACAGTTGGATTTGATTGAAAGTGAAGGAGGGGTCACAGTTGGATATGATTGAACATGAAGGAGGGGCCACAGTTGGATATGATTGAAAGTGAAGGAGGGGTCACAGTTGGATATGATTGAAAGTGAAGGAAGGGTCACAGTTGGGAATAATTGAAAGTGAAGGAGGGGTCACAGTTGGATTTGATTGAAAGTGAAGGAGGGGTCACAGTTGGATATGATTGAAAGTGAAGGAAGGGTCACAGTTGGATTTGATTGAAAGTGAAGGAGGGGTCACAGTTGGATTTGATTGAAAGTGAAGGAGGCGTCACAGTTGGATATGATTGAAAGTGAAGGAAGGCTCTTAGTTGGATATGATTGAAAGTGAAGGAAGGGCCACAGTTGGATATGATTGAAAGTGAAGGAGGGGTCACAGTTGGATATGACTGAACGTGAAGGAGGGGTCACAGTTGGATCTGATTGAAAGTGAAGTGGTCACTACGTAGATGTAGGAAGCTCTGTATTCAGTGTAAAATATACCTTTCACCCCAAGCATACTCTGCAAATGACAATGTCTGAAAGATAAAAAATATATGAATAAATAAAGTTCACTGTAAATGATTTCAGTACGCAATGGGTGTGTTAGTCAGATTCCTAGTCAATTGCCAAAAATGCCAGTCTCACACCCACTGTTCACAATCTATGGATTTACAGAGCACATGGATCTTAATTTGAGCCAGTTTACTACAGCAGGAAAATAATCCTGCAGAAACAGGATGTGGATTATAATTCATTACAATTTTTGTAGGGGTTGATACATTTTTCGTAAGGGAAAATCAAGTCTGACATTTCAAAGTGGAAATTACAAACTTCAGAAGCCTTTTAAACCTCAAATATACACTACAAGTTGTAAATGTCCTACAACAGGGTGGCCAGACTAAGATCCTACATCTGTGACATAATCTACAATTCACAGCATTAGAAGACGTCTTGCTACAAGTCAACCTTGCTGTAGGCCTATGCTATGAATGATCTATAAGCATACCAAGACACTCTGAGCAGCATGTCCTAAAATAGAGAACCACCAATAAGACCCAAACCTGGTCCCAGTGACTGCCTGACTCACGGGGAAAACATGCACATTAAAGACTAGAAAAGCGCTAATAAAAATCCCCTAATGTTAAACAGTCCCCTTCAAAGGGATCGCTCCCAATATCTGTTGAACTTTTACATATCATATTAATATGCAATTTCAGCCATTGTTCACTTATGGTCTGTTTGATCTGCGTGGAGGCTATAACTCTATGGGTAATGGGAGTGATGATGAGGAAGGTTAGGGGTCACGTCAGGGCATTGTGTCCACCACATTGGACCTTATTTGGTTTTAATGAAATTCTTATATTTTCTATATCATATGTATTATAATTAGCATATTTTACACAGACATCTTTATTAGAGTGAAGCACAATCTCATACAGTGATTTGTGTCAGACTGAACAAACGCAGGATTAGGCCTAGGTACCAGGTTGGCTGTGAGTGATAAAGTAGGCCTACACATATCCCTCCAAAAAAGGAGTCGTCTTCTGTCCCCCACAAAATATTTCCTCCCAAGATGAGAGAGCACAAGACAAGGACACACACACACACACACACACACACACACACACACACACACACACACACACACACACACACACACACACACACACACACACACACACACACACACACACACACACACACACACACACACACACACACACACACACACACACAGACACAGAGGATGTATCTAGCTATGCTTCCGTATATAACCATTTTTTAAATGTCTTTCAGCCTGACATTGTGCGTGAGATTTAAACAGGGGCTCTTTTGTATGTCAAACCTCACTTTTTAATGGGTTTCCTATAAAACTGTTCCGTGATCATGGTATTCAAATCACAGCAATAGCAGAGTGCTTCCCTTCCTCTGTACGGGTGTCTGGAAATGATCCCGGCCAGGGAAGTGTACCACATCTTAGACTAGGGCTGCACGCTCTCTCTGTTCACTAACCATGGCGCTTTTTCCTGCGGGCACTATGTGATCATTTATAGAGGCTTAATCAACATGTATTGAATGGTGTATGTACTTTGTGAATCATTTTTATAGGGCCCTGCCTTCACTTTAAGCCCTGGCCAAGAGGTTAGCGATGGTTTTAACACCATACCAGCTAACGGAGGGCCACCGAAGCATTCAAAGAGAAAAGCTTTAGTTATAACCTCTCCAAGCTCCCTTTAGGGGTTCAAGCATCATTCTCATTTATATGACGATGAAGAAAAGAGGGTAGATAAATGCCAACTACTGGCAGGGACTTAATGATGCCCTTTCCCTTTCAATATGCATAAGAAATAGAAGCTGTGGTATTATTGGTAGAGCAAAGTAAAATAGTGGACGAGGTATACGTAGGCCCAGAGCCATGTATTAAAATGTATGCATTCATTTCTCTAAACACATGGCTCTGTGTAGACCTATTCTTACATGACTGTCCTAATATGAAGCAGAAATATGAGAATTTGTGAACACAGGTCAACTGTGTGCTGAAGGTGATGGAGTCAACATGGATAAACTCATGAATTATTTTGAGGAAAAGGCCTGAAGATATTTCCTCCACTCTATACCATATCTCCATCTTCTTTCACGTTATCTACACTAGCTACCGACCATTCAAATTTAGAGCGCTATACCACAGGCCCTTTTTAATGTATGCCGCAGGCACTGTATTGTTCATGTACACGCGTAACCCAACTAATAGGCCACCCTGTCGGAGCCAGCCAGGTACCCTAGTGCTACAAAGGGATTGTCTAGGGGTGATGTGGGGTTGCTTCAAAGAGGTGAGAAAAGCAATAGAAAAGGGCGGAATGTAAAAAGTCAGCAAAAAAGAAAATCTCTTTTGAAAGGGGACGTAATCTTTTGGAGGACTCCCGCGCGGAACCTAAATAATACATCTCAGGTTTTGATATAACTATTACTGCCTGTGAAGAGTCCTTTGATGTTAATTGAAACCACTGGGCAGCAATCTGCTTTATAGCACTGACAAATAGCAGTTTCCTAAGGCTTATCATTGACAGGGAAGGCACATACTTGCTCCATATGCTCATTCAATACAAATACAAATCAAAAACCACTCTCTTCTTTATGGATACTGGATGCACCACAATATGCTTAAGGATAGTTACTGGCAGGAGGTTGTGGTGGGGAAATATGCCTTTTGCTATGCCTAAATGTACCTTGAGTGAAGTTCACGTATGGTACTGGAGTCTGGACAACTCAAGACGCATATTGTTTGCAGTTTTTCCAGTCGTTTTTTCTTCCTGCCTTTCTTCTAGAAACCAAAAGGACAATTTGATAATGCAATAATAACGTGTAGGTGGCCCAATATAAAACTCCACAGAGGAAACATATCATTATTCACAAAGGAGCCTGTCTCTACTGAAGTATATTTGTGATTTTTCAGAGCAAATGATAGTTTGAGGCATAGGGAGAGCTGAGGGTTGGTAGTTCTGGTTTTAATACAAACAGCACACAATGGTCTCTGTTTTCCTTTAAGATGCTCAACTAACATTTCTGGCACAGCACTTTCCTCACCTTTGATTTCTACCCAGATTTTTTATACATTCATTATATCACTAAAAAGAAGCCTTGTCAAAGGGGTCGTCCAGAGCTGATGCAATGTGCAATAACAGAAAACATCCCCCATCCCATCGTGAGCATATCAGCCAGAGCATAGAAAGAAAAGAGGGATATACAGTATGATGAGGTACAGGAGTTCAAAGTTAGTTTTCAGTTTTTTCTACCACAGCTGAGAGTGTACAGTGATGCCCTTCCCCTGTGCTGAACCCTGTGAGATGGACATCAGAGGAGAGGTTGGGAGTAAATCCCTGATTGGCTACATGACAAATCACTGTTATTGTTGGGAGGTTGTAAATGGTCTGTTTTACCATGAAGGACCTGAGCATTAGGATCAATTCCAATGCCCCCGATGTACTGTTCCAGACAATCTGACAAAGAAATATGTGACACACACACACACACACACACACACACACACACACACACACACACACACACACACACACACACACACACACACACACACACACACACACACACACACTCTCTCTCTGACGTGGAGTCAGAGATCCCTTCTGCTTGTCTTTGAAATGTTTTTCATCCAGAGATATGATTGACAGGGGTAGTATGTGAAAGGTAGTTTAACAGACATGAGGAACATAATGATGGATTGGGTTGATGGTGGAAAGACAGGGGTTTGGGACATTACAGTTAAAAGGGATATTTATAACATATATAACAAATGTTCTCTCTATTAGCTCTGTCCTAAACCCTCCTATATGCCCCCATATGTTTATGTTCTAATATGCACGTGGATCCAGTTTTGTCAAAGTGTTTCCAAATATATTTTTCATACAGATTTTGTCCTGAAGAGAACGGAGATAGAGAGGAAATGTAGGTTATAAATAGGAATCAAAAGAACCATTTTCTGTTTATTGCCAAAGGATGCCAGAGACACCAACACATTTGAAAGCAGGACAGCTTTTGAGCTTTTTACAAGACAGGTGAATGGAACATGTGTTAAATCATTGTGCCCGGTTCACTTAGTTCAGCTCTACCATAAAAGGAAAGAGATTACAAAGGAAACTAATGAAGACACTGATCAAAGTCTGTAATGGTAATACAAAGCAGGTGTTTCCAACCTTGCAGCCCCCCCCCCCCCCCCCCTGTGTGTGTGTGTGTGTGTGTGTGTGTGAAGCAGCGCATGTCTTTCACATATGCGCTGTCTTTGATAAGAATAACAGACAGAGCACATTTCAACACTATTCACAGTATGTTACTAGGTATTTGGTTGAACCCAAGGTAGAGGGAATATTATCTGCATGTGATACCATACATAAATGCTCCCATACTGTATACAGCATGTTTATGGTTTGCTTTCACAATTGGTGGTGAGTAGAAAGTGATGTGTGTCTGTCTATGTCGAGGCAGCCAATACATTTCGCAGTAAAGCACCTGGATTTGAGATACAAGAGTTGAAAGAGTCTTGGCAGTGTTGGAGTCTTGGAGCATGTTCAAAGCATGATTGCTATTTTTACACAAGTTACAAAATTCTGCTTTTGATTTAGGCTACACAAGATAAAACCCAAGCAGCAAAAAATAAGAAATTCAAACTGCCCAAAACTTTTGCTATTTCTTCTAAAATCTCATTGTAATGTTTTGGCTAGGCCTATTCAAAAATACAAAAGTGACAATGTTTCATCAATGTCTCAATTTCATTGAGGTTTACCTTATTATTATTTCTGCTATTTTATTAGTTTTTATTGGATCCACGTGCTGTATTATTTTGTGTTTTAAACCATTGTTTTGCCATGTTGATTTGCTGAAGTACCTGTGTGCATTTTATACTGAACGCGCTCATCGACGTCAAAAGAGCAGCTGCAAGATTTACCAAATGTATACAATTATCTCACTGTTATTGTGAGGATGGTACGGCTTACATTTGATTTGAAGATCTAGTATTATTGTAGCTGCTGTGCGCACTACGCAGCAAGAATCCCCATCCGGCTGAGTCAAATTACGCTTGAACGTATTTCCTCTTTTCCGTGCTTCGGGATATGAAGTTTTCCATTTTCATTCGAAGCAAATTAATACTAGATTGTGATCAGAAATGTATTCTTTCATAACCCATATTTGTAGCTAGGTTGTTATTACAGGCACCCGTTCATTTTATATGCCCTGTTTATTTAATAGCGCTATAAGTTTTATTGTAATTCTTCTGCTGGAACTACAACTACCAAGATGCGCTGCAGTGAACGCGGGTGTGTAAACACAACTCTAGGAAACATGAAACGATCGGGTGGCAGTGAGAGCGAGAAGAGAAGAAAGGTATTCATAGCGTTATTCTCCCTTAGCTCTGGCAAATACACAGTGGACTCGTTCTCTCAGAACTTTATGTTCCAAATGCGGTGATGCTTGGGTCATTTTGAAGGCTGGAAAGCTGCAGTTGTCTATGTAGCTACACATCAGCCTGCATGATTTCTGGCTTTATTGTGGTTTCCTCTTCATTCACCTACAATGGAGCATCGCTGTTATTAACAGCGTTATCGTTACAGATAGGCCTACACTGTTTTTGCTTTCAGTATTACAGTTTAGACATGGGTGTAGACTGTGCTACAATAAACTGATTGGATCGCCGTGAAGACTTGAATATTGATTTAGACACGTTGCATGTTAAAAGTCCCCTATATTTTAGATTTTCAATGTTTTCAAGTCAGACTCCCTCAAAATCAGAATAATCTTGCTCTATAATTGTATGGGGGGGGGGCGTGAGTGACTGCAGTGTGCTCTATCCTGTGAGGAGAGCAGCTTCTGGCTGTGCAAGTGGTACAATTCTATTGCAGGTAATAATTATAGGCTCATCTCTCAAACGCAAAGGACTATGATGGCTGCTGGATTGTCCTGGGATGCTGTTCAAAACAATGAATAGTAACAGCATTGACTGGCGTTTGTGTAAAAATCTGATTGAGAATGAAATAGTTGATCAAAGTAAAGGTGTGACATTTTGGGCATACCCAGGCTTTATAGTAGGTAGCATACCCAGGCTTTATAGTAGGTAGCATACCCAGGCTTTATAGTAGGTAGCAGACCCAGGCTTTATAGTAGGTAGCATACCCAGGCTTTATAGTAGGTAGCAGACCCAGGCTTTATAGTAGGTAGCAGACCCAGGCTTTATAGTAGGTAGCATACCCAGGCTTTATAGTAGGTAGCAGACCCAGGCTTTATAGTAGGTAGCATACCCAGGCTTTATAGTAGGTAGCAGACCCAGGCTTTATAGTAGGTAGCAGACCCAGGCTTTATAGTAGGTAGCAGACCCAGGCTTTATAGTAGGTAGCAGACCCAGGCTTTATAGTAGGTAGCAGACCCAGGCTTTATAGTAGGTAGCAGACCCAGGCTTTATAGTAGGTAGCAGACCCAGGCTTTATAGTAGGTAGCATACCCAGGCTTTATAGTAGGTAGCAGACCCAGGCTTTATAGTAGGTAGCATACCCAGGCTTTATAGTAGGTAGCAGACCCAGGCTTTATAGTAGGTAGCATACCCAGGCTTTATAGTAGGTAGCATACCCAGGCTTTATAGTAGGTAGCAGACCCAGGCTTTATAGTAGGTAGCATACCCAGGCTTTATAGTAGGTAGCAGACCCAGGCTTTATAGTAGGTAGCATACCCAGGCTTTATAGTAGGTAGCAGACCCAGGCTTTATAGTAGGTAGCAGACCCAGGCTTTATAGTAGGTAGCAGACCCAGGCTTTATAGTAGGTAGCAGACCCAGGCTTTATAGTAGGTAGCAGACCCAGGCTTTATAGTAGGTAGCAGACCCAGGCTTTATAGTAGGTAGCAGACCCAGGCTTTATAGTAGGTAGCAGACCCAGGCTTTATAGTAGGTAGCAGACCCAGGCTTTATAGTAGGTAGCAGACCCCACTGCCAAAGCGGCCTGCTGTGGTTAGGGGTGGTGTGTTTGTGGATTGTGTAACTAGATGGAGAGAAATAGAGGAAAAGTAAAGGCTGTTCTGTTCTCCAGACCTCCTTAGCTACCCCTACTGCTGGGCCCATGCAGACTGCTCTGCTCAGGTTCATCCAGACCTCCCTAGCTACCCCTACTGCTGGGTCCATGCAGACTGCTCTGCTCAGGTTCATCCAGACCTCTTTAGCTACCCCTACTGCTGGGTCCATGCAGACTGCTCTGCTCAGGCTCATCCAGACCTCCTTAGCTACCCCTACTGCTGGGTCCATGCAGACTGCTCTGCTCAGGTTCATCCAGACCTCCTTAGCTACCCCTACTGCCGGGTCCATGCAGACTTCTCTGCTCAGGCTCATCCAGACCTCCTTAGCTACCCCTACTGCTGGGCCCATGCAGACTGCTCTGCTCAGGCTCATCCAGACCTCCCTAGCTACCCCTACTGCTGGGCCCATGCAGACTGCTCTGCTCAGGCTCATCCAGACCTCCTTAGCTACCCCTACTCCTGGGCCCATGCAGACTGCTCTGCTCAGGCTCATCCAGACCTCCTTAGCTACCCCTACTGCTGGGCCCATGCAGACTGCTCTGCTCAGGCTCATCCAGACCTCCCTAGCTACCCCTACTGCTGGGCCCATACAGACTGCTCTGCTCAGGCTCATCCAGACTTCCTTAGCTACCCCTACTGCTGGGTCCAATCAGACTGCTCTGCTCAGGCTCATCCAGACCTCCTTAGCCACCCCTACTGCTGGGCCCATGCAGACTGCTCTGCTCAGGCTCATCCAGACCTCTTTAGCTACCCCTACTGCTGGGCCCATGCAGACTGCTCTGCTCAAGTTCATCCAGACCTGAGTTCAAATACTATTCAAAATGGTTTCAAACACTTTATCTGTGATTGAGCTTGACTGGCTTACTGGACCAATATAATAGTCCTAACACTGCAAGCCCCACCCATCTGGCACTCTAGGCAGGCTAGAGCAATCACTAAAAGTTTTTGAACGATTTCAAATAGTATTTGAACCCCGGTCTGCTCTCTCCAAGTCAGTCAGTCCCAGCAGCTCCCAGCCTTTGCCGTGCCACAGTCTGCCATGGCAAATGTGTTTGGATCATGTCTGACAGCACAGAAACTATGTAGGACGTGGTTCCTCCTGTTTATGAAGAGCTGAGAGAGCGGCCATGGTGACCAGATGAGAGCGAGAACGCTTTCCAGCTGGCCCCCAGGTGGGTGTAGGCAGCATAGAGCAGACACACACACTCACAGAGAGAGCAGAATCAGACCTAGCTAATGGTTCTGCTTCCTCTTTTAGACAAATAATAAAAGGATGATTGAGGAATGAGGACGGGGTATTGTAATAGTAAAATGGCTGGAAGACCACAGAACAGACCCAAGTTAGAAGTGCTGCATTAATCCCAGTGGCTTGTTATAGGGCAGGGACACAGTGCAGTGGTTCAGTTTATCATGATATGTAATAACTGGGGATTTGGGGATATGACTGTAGTCTCATAAGTGAGTGTGTTTGCAGTTAGACTCAATCAGTGAGTTGTTTCCCCCTGTCATTTTGCTAGTTTAGTGAAGGCAAGCTATTTATCATGAAGGTCTACTGAACATAACTCCCAACCTGTTTTAAAAAGGCAGACTCTCAATTTAACCACGTCCAATACAATGTGCAGGACAATAGAGCAGCACTGCCTCATGTTTGTCTGTCTCATCAACTAAAACGCCGTAACTAATAGGCCTACTTGTAATATACTGTGATCAATAGCATGTTTATTCACTAATGCCAGCAGGTTATTGTAAAGGAAATTCATGGTTTGAAACATGTCTATTATTTTAGAAATAAAGGTATATTAATTTTTATATACACGTCCTGCGTAAACTGAATATAAATGGAATTGATCCTCAACCTACGTCCTTGACGTTGTCTTTGACGATCATATGTGATGACGTGTATCAAGTGTTAATGGAAAATAGAAAAGAGAAAAAGTGGAAATATATTTCAGGGGAATGTCAGGCTAAGTAATGACCACATAGGGTCACCAGATGTGCTGAGGTCCTGGCTGAGCCCAGAACATCGCTCAGATCAGCCTCATTGGTTCCCTCTGGTTGTGGCAGCTAGTGCAAGCTGTTTAGGGTATTTCATTCCTCAACACTCATTAAAATGTTTTGTGTTTCCCTTGGAAATTCTGTTAAATGAACAACTAGAGAGGTAAAAGCTGATTATGTGTCCACACATCCAGACATAGTTAATCAACCCCCCCCCCACAAAATGTTACCCTGTGAATTAGTGTTAAGGTAACGATTTATGGCGACTAATGCCGGGTGTGCTGTCATGTCAGCTCTGGTTGTTTTAGCAAGAGGGGGTGTCACATTCAGCACATTCAGCACCTTTCCCCTGCCCCGGCGCCCCCACCCCCCCTCTTACCCACCGCTAACACACTGCTAGTTCTATTAATGAGCCAATAATGGAGAAATAGTGTTGGGAGCTGACATAAAACACACTTAGGAATACATAGGAGCCGGGCAGATGGAGAGATAGATTTACATCCGGGCCTGGGGAAGGAGGGAGAGAGGAAGAGAGAGAGAGGATATTTCTCCACTCCTCACTGCATGGCTCTCCCTCCCTGACTCAGACCCCCTCCAGCACGACCCGGTCCGTCCGGCTGAAAAAAGGTTCCCTGGTAAAATAGGTCTTTTGCTGTGGCTGATAATAGTACCATTACACTAATGGAGAGATCTGATGAAGGCACAGCCAGACATAAGGCCTGCTTTATTACCAGAGGGGGCCATTTCCTCCCTGCATTCCTAATGGCCTGAGTGTATCACCCTGTATTGATCAGGCCATCATGCTGCTAATCCAACACAGAATTACTTATCGCTGTTGAGGTGTCGATCCGGCTCCTGACTCGGCCCCCTGGAGCCCCCCGGCCCTCGGCCTCTTGTGACTGCATGGGGACCGGCACTAACCCACCGTGGAGGCTGTTTATCCAGCTGTTGATTTAGGGCCGAGCAGGGATGATGACCGGGAGGTCTTCATTGGTTGGATGGCTGGCCAGCTCAATCTGGGTGGGGGCTGCTTTGTTGAGGAAGAGGAGGGTCTGCTTACGGAGAGGAGGGAAATGAAGTCAACAGCTTTGCTCTCATTTAATTAAGGAGCAGGGAATGATCTGGTTCCTCCCTCTTTATGGCCCTGTTGGTCACTGTAGAGCAGTGAAGGGAAAGCTGAGTGATGAGCCTGCTTGGTGTTGTCCTGGGTAATTGAGCTGTGCTGTAAATAAGAGCAGGCAGCTCCATCCAGATCCTCTATCTAGTGTCATCAGCACCACTGTCTCTTCACCATGAGGGAGACAGAGAGCTGGAGCCCAGTACTGCTACTCCTGATGATGATGATGATGGTCTGGCCTGATTACAGTCTCATGTCCCCTCTTTCATACGTCTTAACCACTGACAGCTAGGGCCTTCGTGCTTGAGGTGGCTGGAGATGAAATGCAGAGAATTTGTTTCAACAATATCCTCTCCAGCCCAGTGATACAGTCAAAACAGAGCTAGGCTACATGTAGAATTGAAACAATATGTGTGTTATTGACTATGAGTATGATTGAGAATGCTGCTGATCTATGCTATTACCATTACAAATGGAAAGGAGGTCAGGTAGCACAGAATGACCTGCTCAAGGCTTGTGACCTGTCATATCCTTGTTGCCCCCTCAGTAACTTAGCCCTTCTTAACCAGTAGACTCCTCAGGCAATGGAAGGTATGGCATTTCCATGTCAGCATATCGCCTCTGCCCTCCCCAACCGGGCGTCACCTCTGGCCTCAGCTAATCAAAGAGTTTACCTTCAGGGGAGCATTTATCCACTCTTCATTAGGGACCATTCCTGTAGCCATAAAGATGTATTTATGTATCTGCTGTCGCACAGGGCCGGCTAGGGAAACTAGGTATCGATCGGGATATTTAGTCATTTATTTCTGCTTGGGCCATCAATATTGTGCAAACATCTGTCCATGCAAGTGGGCTTGACCTCAGCCCCAGACTCTGTTTTTAGTCCCATTGGAGTTCAATGATATACTATTCTGAAAAGTAAATCAATGAATGAATATGAAGTTTTGTGTGTAATGTAGTGCCTGTGCGGTGGGGTGGTTCATTGATCCGATATGAGAACGACGAGGAGGGTTGATTAGTCTGTGGCTATAAGCCCCCCCCCCCCCCCCTCCCTCTTTACCTCTTTATACCTTGTCTTAGTTATTGGAGCTTAGCCTGGATATATCTGGACTGTTTTTGTGTTGTTTACAGATCAGCTTGGTAAACCCAACCCAACACTACAGCCTTTAAGCCACATGCCTGGCAGTGGCAATGTGTCAGTGATGGAAGAGGGACTTGGGTTGCTATTGTTTTTTCCATTGTTTTTGCCAGCTACAGGGTTTCTTTGATCTCTTGGCAACAAAGAGCAAATTTATAGCACATTTTTATTTGCAGTAATGGCACTGACATGGAACCAGCTATCGTACCCTTTTCTGGGAGTTAGATACACTACTAACTGTTTATATCTGAAATATGGGTTCTCAGTAAGTAGTCCTACATCCCTGTCAACAGCTACACAGTGGTGCAGTATATAATATGGCTCTTCATGTGTAGTGATCTAGATGTGTGTCTGCATACAGATCTCTTCTCTTATCCTGACCCCCTTTTATAGTGGTCTGCTTTAAATGTAGGACAATTTAAAGGTTCAGGATGTCTACATTTGGTTTGCATCTGGGAGGATATCAACTTTTACAGCCCGGCCTGGCTGCTCTCTCTGTGGTGTCTCAGGTCCCATGTCTACAGCCGCCCCTAGCTGCCAGGGCCCACGGACATGTATGTGTTTAAGAGCATCTGTGATCCTACTAAACATCCAGAGGGAAAAACCAGCTATCCATTTATAAAAAATATTAAAAACCATTTATCCCAAATGCCACCCTGTTCCCTATATAGTGCACTACGTTTGACCAGGGCCCTGATATCAAGTAATGTGCAATGTACAGAATAGGGTGCCATTTTGGATGCACTCTGGGATATAGCCTAGGTTCCTCTCCTGATGTTAGCCATCACAGCAGCCATATGATAGATGACACTTCACACAGCATGTCCATCCACATGGTTTGGCTAAAGGGCTTGGGGTTTTAGTGTTTTATGTTGAAAACACTAAGGATGAACATATTACAGGGGATGCTATGTTCAACTCATCTGGCAGATGAACAAAGATTTAGTGTCTTCTACAGAGTAACTTTATTCATACTTTATTACTATTGACAAATGCTACATTTATTCAGGATTTTCTTTGAAATAATACCTAACTGGATTGTCAGCAGAAATCGGCCTAGTTGCTCAGTTTCAGAAGTCAAATTTACCACCAGTCCCAGGTTTTGTTCTGAGCAGGCTGTTAGCTTGTTAGCTGTGGGCGACCCTCTCCGTTGACTGATCCCATGTCATCATCAGCTCTACCTAGCAGTTCATATTAGCAGTGGCATATTATTGCTGATTTCTTCGTATTTTCCCAAACGAGCTGCTGTGACAATGGATCATCTCAGCTGTCAGAGTCAATGAGTTTACGTTCAGTGTGACCCAGAGTTCATCAGTCACACAGAGCCCTATCACCGGTGATATACATGGACTAATCAATCTGATCAATAGGTGGTGTGTGTGTGGCTGTGGTGGGGCCGTACTAAATAAACATGGGAATGACCCGCTCACCTCAGACAGAGGGGACTCAGGGGGGTTCATTAGCCACTCAAGGCTTCAATCTAGGGAGGTCATTATTTTCATTTGAATCTGTACGTATGTATGGAGGGGGGGGACACACTGTGGAGAGACAGAGACTAACGATGAGAGAGGGAGAGGACGAGAAGACTGTTGCAGCAGTCCTCTAATTTAATCTAATTTTCCTAATGCCATCTGTCACAAGGACGGTGACTAGACAACACTTGAGGTGCAGTCTCTTCTTTCAAGGCTGTCTTTGGCGTTCATCATGTAGGTTAACTTTCTTTTGCTCTTGGTCCTATAGCAGTAAAGATAGCCTACCTATTGTAGCTCTCAGAAGGCCTGCTCTCCCTATGAATCCACCTGCTCCATTTATATTACAGGACTGGTGGTGTTGCTGTTTATTTGTGAATTTATTTTCCTTTGTAATGACTCACCTTTCCAATAAAGCTGAGCTACCTAGCAGTTAGCTAACGTTAGACTTGGCCAACATCTGCTTCTGATGACTGCTTCAATAGCCTCCATTCACAAAAACTGCAGGAGGCCACTTTCATAAGGCCCTGTAAATTGTAACTGTTAATTTGTACATCATAAGATATTTTCCATAAACGTGTGTAATGAAAGTACCTGGCATGTAGTACTGTAGTACACTGCCCAGGGGAGACTGAGGAGGGAGAGGGATGGTAGTGCCCCCCTGCCCCTATCACTGGAGCCTAGTGTAACCTAGCCAGCTGGAGTGCCTTACCTCTACCTTGCCTTACCCACCAACCACCATTCATAAAAATACCTTTCTCTACCTGACGTCAGATATTAAGGGTTTAATTCATTTAAAAATAAGCCACGACCATTTGATGGATCATTTCTTTGGATATTCCATGATACCTGTTGATGCCAGCCAGGTAGCCTCTTCATCTTTCAGTGATTCTCTCTCAGCCTGTGTTTTTGTTCATGAGCCCAGCTAACTTTAGTCATGCATATGCTATGTTAGAGAAGGGGTCAACAGTTTGATTGGCATGCTGTCAGGCAGGCGTTGCCTTCTGTGGTGTAGTGCCGCCACTCTGTTTTAGAGGGGCTGAGTTATGTGTGTGTACTGTGTGTGTACTGTGTGTGTTCTGTGTGGGGTAGTGATGGTAATAGGGGTGTGGGGGAGGGGTGTTGTCAGGACTCGGAGAGCATTCCTTCTTTGCATGTTCTCCATGAGACAGGTGCTCCTCAGCGTGCGCTGGTGCATGACAGTTGCCTTTCATTGCTGTCTTCTCTGTGCTTAACCTCTGACCAGAATCCCCCTCAATCCTCTCTCCGCCCCCCACGCTCACTCTAACGTGCAGCGTTCTTGGCCCATTCTGAGTGACAGACTTTGGTGCGAGCGGATGGCGAGGAGGTGCCGTGTGTGTGTGTGTGTGTGTGTGCGTGGTGGTACTTGTCATAAGTCCACCACTGTCAGGCCCCAACACTGCCTAGCTGCCTGCCTGCCTCTCCATCCAGGTACCATCACATCACCAACCAGCCAGACCTCAACCTTTTGTTCAACAGTCCATAATTCTTCCCACCGGTGCTGTCAACCACATGATCATACGTGCATAAAGAAGAGAGCCCCCTGACGGCATCTCACCCCCCTCTCCTCTCTTCTTCTCCTCTCTTCCCATCATAATATAGGCAGATTTCCCTTCCTCTCCTGTTCCTGTCTCTGTTTATTCAGATGAGGCTGACTGGGGGGCAGCAGGTCAGATCCACTTGCCTGGGTAAGGGCCTGAAGTCAGGGTTGTCTCCTGTGAGATGGAGAGAGAGGGAGGTGGGAGGAGAGGGAGGTGGAGGGAGAGAGGTTGTGTCAGTGCTGTTTTGGGCTGTGTGTGTGTTTATCAAGGCAGCTAGGGGTGTGTTGTGTGTGTTCAGTTGTCAGCCCTAGTGTCATGCGTGCCCTGGCCCTGTAATGTCGAGGGCAGCCACTGTCATTTGTCTCAGGACTGCTGAAGTGGAGGAGTCACACAGGCGTACAGCCTGAACACTGAGGCTCAGCAGTGGCTGAGATGCCATCTATTAGCCTTGTATTCTGCCACAATAGTCTTACCATTTTATTTGTGGTTTGATCAGTTATGTTGCTGTTTGTTTTTGATAATCTGTGGAGTTTTTGGTTAGATTAGTCCTCTTCTGTAGCTCATCAGTTTAGTCTAGGTGTTCTCTTTGTGTTCTGCCCATATGCTCTCAAAGCAAGCTTCAGCTAAATAACTCCTGTTCCTATCGCAATAAACAACTGTTTCTACAAGTTTACGTGCTTGTGTGTGCGTGTGTGTGTGTGTGTGTGTGTGTGTGTTTGGCCTACTTGTGTGAGTGACAGTGGCACCCATTCCGTATGTAAAAATTGTGATACAAAGCTTTGCAAAGTTGTTGTTTCCAGGATCACCAGTAAAGCACATCATATGACTGGGAGTGTTATCCACCAACACACACAGAGAGAGAGAGAGGCTCATTGTGATGTGAGTGGACCTTCTTAAACACATTGTCATATAGAACGGTAGGGATGGACTGGGATGTAAATGTAGTGACAGTCTAGTGTCATGCCTGACTGACGCCGCGTGTGGATTGTATTAATCTAAGTGACTGATTCTCCAGCATGCGACCGCTACCCTGTCCCTAACTCCTCAGGAACAGACAGCCTCTGTTGAGTTATCGCTATTTGTAAGTCCTTCCACTGCACTGGGATGACAATAGGGATTAGTGCCAAGGTTCTTTAAACTGTTTTTTGGGGGGGAGAGGGGGAAAGCTTTCTTATCAGCGGCTACAGGATGCTGCTGCAACCACTTTTCCTTGACTGTCAATTAAAGAAGGGATCATTCACTTCAAGGGTATAAATGTTCTAACACTGGTATTAGGATGGGAAGCTAAGTCTCTGACAGATGTTCCAACTTTAATTCTCTGCTTGTTTTTGTGTCCTTTAATTAATTTATGTATCGTTCTATTCAGAGGTTTTAGATTTTTTTTCTATTTGTGGTAATCTCCGTTGCCATGGTAGTTGCAAAGACGGATCCCGGCTTGTCACTCTGCAGTGTTCTTAGGAGGTTCAATCGGCTAATGTATTCAATATCAACATAAATAAAAGGTAAGCAGTATCTAATGGAGCGTGTGTTCCTATACCAACTCCACTGCCTGCTGTCTTCTCTTCTCTCATTCTGGAGGGGAGGAGGGGAGGTGTCTGTCTCTGATTTGGTGCTTTTAAAGAAAGAGACCCACTATTGAAAGTGTTTGCAGAAACCAAAAAGGGGTGCAGCTTGTAGGCAAACAACAGAAACTAGTTTACTACTTGAGTGTTTAGCTGGAGTAGTTGTTCTAGTGATCAGCTGTGTTAGTGTGTATAGTGCTGACAGTGGTGAAGAGAAGTGAAGTCCCTGTGTTGTATAGCAGAGACCTGGAGCTGTCTGTCACCAGGGGACTCCTCACTATGGGCAGCCGGAGAGAGATGGAGAATGCTGCTAATGGGCAAACTCTCCTCCGTCTCCCCCCCCCCTCTCCCTCTGACAGCTCCTTCCTTTTGTTCTCCCCGCTCCTTCCCTCTGTCCCCCCCCCCCCCCCTCGTCTCTCTCTCTGCCGGGGATTTCTGACAAGTTTTAGCAGACTGATCAAACGCGGCGGTGACACCTGATTAGGATATAGAGCATGTTTACAGTAGCGCGTGCCGAGCGAGGACCCCCAGACAACAAGGGAGACTGACTTCAACCCTAACTAATTAAATCTCCACCTGGGATCCCATCTGTGACAGCCAGCGATGTAGCCATGCCTCCACTGACTGACTGGAGACTCATGGTTGTTGTATTTATTCATGTCATTCCATACTTCACTGTGACATTTATGGAGACGGACTGCACTGAATTTTATGGTGTGTGTGTGTGTGTGTGTGTGTAGTGGGATGTTGTGCTGGTTTATGTCACCATCATAGGGGTGTTGGTGATGACTCTAGCAGTTTCTCCTACATCTCTAGGTGGCAGTGTTGAGCAGTGGTTAGAGAGGTGGACGTCTGTCTGACCTCACATTAGATAGAACAAAACTCTGGTTGTGTCCCAAATGGCACCCTATAGCGCACTACTTTTGACCAGGGCCCATAGAGCTCTGGTCTACTACTTAGGAAGTCGGGGGTTCCGTTTGGTGTGTTGGTTAGAGTGAATATACTGGACTCCGTTCCCTGGCTGTTTCACTTTAGTGATTAGTGGTTGGAATGGGTGTTATCTTTAGTAAGTTGTTGTAGTCAGACCCTGTTTAGGGATTGCTGAGTATATTGTGACCACATTGCAAAAAAAAGTAAATGTTGTGTGTGTGCCTTGGCTCACCTGACCTGTGTGTGTTTGTGTGTCTAAATCAGTGTTAGTGTAAAGGCCATATCCAGATGGTGAGTGGTACATCAGTCACCTAGTAGCAGCAGAGACGGGCCTGTAATTTGTGCCTTTCTCTCCCCCTTCCCCCTCTCTCTCCCACTCCTCTCTCCCCCACCCCTCTCTCCCTCCTCCCTCCCCCACTCCTCTCTCTCCCCCACTCCTCTCTCTCCCACTCCTCTCTCCCCCACCCCTCTCTCTCCCCCACCCACTTGGACCTGACTGGACTGCTGGTCATGCTGTATTACATAGGTTAAGATGAAGTAATTATTTCTAGGCCAGTGACTACAAGCCAGATTAATAGTTTTTGAAGCGGCCATAATGGAGGTCTGACCCTGGGGGACATCAGTATTATTTCAGGCTCCCCTCCACTCTCATCTCTCTCACCTCTGGGCACGGGGAGGGCTGTGATTTCTAGCTCCACTAATGATGGGAGGGGATGGCCCATCGCTACTAAACACAGTCATAGACACACATCTGTTTCTCCATCACAACAAACACAGCATAGCAGCCAGGACCAACAGCAGGGCTAGAAACAATGACCATACTACTGGAGATTGAATTAACTTGGAATCTTTGGATAACCTAAAATCATAACAGTTGCAAATTGACTTGCACGTTCTTGCAAAGTAGGTTAGTGGTATTGGGTCCCTAGTCTAATTTTTGGCATTGGTGGCAATAGATCTTTCTTAGCGTTGACCGTGTTGGACTGTGCCATAGGTAGCTAGGCCTATGACAGGGCTGTCTCAGTCCAGATGGGTCCTCCTGTCTGGGCTGTTTTCTGGGGCAGACCCCCTCTCCTCTGGAGCCTGGAGGACCGTCACTTGACTGGACGAGCCACATGGTTTTCACTAGGTGGCACTTGGACAGCACCATATGGGATGCTCGCCGCCTCCCTCCCTCCCTCCCCTCTGTGCTAAGTACACTTCAGATGTCAAGAGTGTTTTATTTGGATTGCAGGAGGCCAGTGTGTAATGTATTCACCTCCATCTCTGCCAGATGTTAAATGCCCCAGAACATGATCTCCTCAGGCTCCGCCCTGTTAACCTCTCTGATTGGCTCTAATAATTAGCAGGAGTGTGAACAGTAACCACGACGATATCCCCCTCTTCCCTCAGACCAGTGTGGGTGGAGGTGATGGGGGAAGTTGGGAACAGCCAACATCTTCTAGTACGTGACTGAGTCCCATTTTACTTTCTGTCTCAGGCTAGGCTAAATGAGTTGGGTCTGACCCACACTGGCACGAGCTCATCAGCACCATTCACCTGGAGCTCATCAGCACCAACCATTCACCTGGAGCTCATCAGCACCAACCATTCACCTGGAGCTCATCAGTACCAACTATTCACCTGGAGCTCATCAGTACCAACCATTCACCTGGAGCTCATCAGCACCAACCATTCACCTGGAGCTCATCAGTACCAACCATTCACCTGGAGCTCATCAGTACCAACCATTCACCGGGAGCTCATCAGCACCAACCATTCACCTGGAGCTCATCAGTACCAACCATTCACCTGGAGCTCATCAGCACCAACCATTCACCTGGAGCTCATCAGCACCAACCATTCCCCTGGAGCTCATCAGTACCAACCATTCCCCTGGAGCTCATCAGTACCAACCATTCCCCTGGAGCTCATCAGTACCAACCATTCCCCTGGAGCTCATCAGTACCAACCATTCCCCTGGAGCTCATCAGTACCAACCATTCCCCTGGAGCTCATCAGTACCAACCATTCCCCTGGAGCTCATCAGTACCAACCATTCCCCTGGAGCTCATCAGTACCAACCATTCCCCTGGAGCTCATCAGTACCAACCATTCACCTGGAGCTCATCAGCACCAACCATGCCCCTGGAGCTCATCAGTACCAACCATTCCCCTGGAGCTCATCAGTACCAACCATTCACCTGGAGCTCATCAGCACCAACCATGCCCCTGGAGCTCATCAGTACCAACCATTCACCTGGAGCTCATCAGTACCAACCATTCCCCTGGAGCTCATCAGTACCAACCATTCCCCTGGAGCTCATCAGTACCAACCATTCCCCTGGAGCTCATCAGTACCAACCATTCCCCTGGAGCTCATCAGTACCAACCATTCCCCTGGAGCTCATCAGTACCAACCATTCACCTGGAGCTCATCAGTACCAACCATTCACCTGGAGCTCATCAGCACCAACCATTCCCCTGGAGCTCATCAGTACCAACCATTCCCCTGGAGCTCATCAGTACCAACCATTCACCTGGAGCTCATCAGTACCAACCATTCCCCTGGAGCTCATCAGTACCAACCATTCCCCTGGAGCTCATCAGCACCAACCATTCACCTGGAGCTCATCAGCACCAACCATTCCCCTGGAGCTCATCAGCACCAACCATTCCCCTGGAGCTCATCAGTACCAACCATTCACCTGGAGCTCATCAGCACCAACCATTCCCCTGGAGCTCATCAGTACCAACCATTCCCCTGGAGCTCATCAGCACCAACCATTCTCCTGGAGCTCATCAGCACCAACCATTCCCCTGGAGCTCATCAGCACCAACCATTCCCCTGGAGCTCATCAGTACCAACCATTCCCCTGGAGCTCATCAGTACCAACCATTCCCCTGGAGCTCATCAGCACCAACCATTCTCCTGGAGCTCATCAGCACCAACCATTCTCCTGGAGCTCATCAGCACCAACCATTCCCCTGGAGCTCATCAGTAATATTCAGTACCACCACCACTGCTTTCTTTTCTACTGGCTTCATATTAACCCTTCAGAACACTTAAAGCCATGCATGCAGTAGGCTGTCCCCCCAGGGTTTGGAAACGTCCGGTCTGTTAATCTGTCACCATCCAGGCTACTAGGAAGAGTGTAAAGAGGATTAAGACGTTCAATTCCTGGTAGAATATTATCCTTGGTTCACAATGAGTGAAGGAAGGAAAATAAATAAACAGTGAATAGGAATGGATGGGATGTCTTGAGAAGAAAACTACAATACATTCCCAAATAATATCTCTCCAGTAATTCAATAGCAATCTGAGTCTTAATCGTAAAGTTGAGACACATAGGTTAGATTTGTTCTGTTGTAGTGATTCAGTAACAACACTGAATCACTTCCTAAGAAGTGTTCTTGTCTGTCCCTTTAGTCTCAGATATTAGTAACATACTGTTCCAGTACATAGTGGTTAGTAAAGGAAATAGAAAGGAAACGCTTGTTTTTCACTAAATGGATTCTAGCTAATACAATGCCATTTCAGATGTCACAATCAGCCCTGGTTTACCCTGATTTAGCCCTAGTCTCCATCTGTATCCCCAGCGAAGCTGCAGACAGGCAGCAGCTCATCTAGACTAGATCCTTAAGGACAGGGAAGGGGACTAGCTGCCATCTGAAGGGGTTGATCAGCTTGTGCTGTTAACACTGTGGATGGAACACAGAGCTGGCTCTTTACTCTGTCGTACACTGGTTTCTGGATTAGCAACACAAGCCACTTCCACTGTGATCAGTCACTCACACACACAGACACTCGGAATGACTGAAATCCTCTCAACATCACCCATCTGCGAGCTAGAATAAGTAGTCTTGCTATTTGCTCTATTATGGTTTAGATATTGTCCATAATAAAGCTATGAACACATTGTATTGTCTTAACTGTAGGAGAGTGTTCAGGTAGCTTAGTGACCAATTCCCTGAGCAGGCCCATGCCCTGTGGCTGACTTCTGTTGACCTGTGTCCTGTTAAGGAGATACATTGTGTGACCAGTGGGCCACGCTGCTACCTTCCACAGCAGAGATGTTTCTCTAACTGTTATTGAACTGTTTATTGTCAGAGATCTCCAGTCTCTGTCTCTGTCTGAGAACAAAACGTCCAATTCAGGTGTGACCAGACCAGACCGACCGTCCGTCCTCCAGGAGGAGGGAGCAGGAGGCTGAGTCTTGGCTGGCTGTGCCCCAGCAGCGGACACCCTCTGGGGCAGAGTATTTAACGCTCCACCTGCTTATCGATCCTGTCCTCCAGGCGCGTCAGCGGACATAGGGGAGGGGGCAGAGGGGGGCACGGCAGACCCCAGCCTCAGCCTCCGGTATCCTGGCTCGGGTCTGTCCTTGACACGGCCCGTGGGACAGGCCTGGAGGACACCTTGGCCCTGCTTCTAGCCCTCAGTCTCCCCCGGGCCGCCTGCACTTTACAGAGCCATATTGATTTTGTGGTGGGGCAGAGAAGTGTGGCTGGCTAGCTAGAGAGCGAGAGAACGAAAGAGAGGGAGAGAGACAGAGGGAGGAAAGAGACAGAGAGAGAGCCATCTCTAAAGCACTGACTTCTCCTTGACTGCACCTCAGGACGTGACATGGCTGTCAGAACAACTTGATGGCCCCAGCGCACCCTGCTGAAAACTACTAATCACGGTCTTTCAATCAATGCTCTCCTTCCCCTCCCTTCGTCCCTCATCCCCCCCTCGTTCCCTCACCTCTCCCCCAACAAACTGGCCTGTGTCTGAATCTGAATACCTAGGGAATGTGTGTCAGTGTTAAAATGGTCCATTCTGCCTGGAAAACAGCTGACCTCATGAAACCATGTTGTCATTTGTAGGTGAAAACTAAAAAGCTTTCTCTATCGACATAATCGTAATGGAAGTGTTATGGCCTGCCCACAAAATAACAATTAAAGCCAAAGTGGCGAACACCCTTTACTTTTCTGCTTATGTAAGGTAGGGCATACCTCTTAAATATCTGTTCTGCTCTGCTCTGCTCTCCTCTCTCTCTCTCTCTCTCTCTCTCTCTCTCGCTCTCTCTCCTCGCTCTCTCTCCTCTCTTTTCTCTCTTTTCTCTCTTTTCTCTCATTCTCCTCACTCTCTCTCCTCTCCAGATTTGACACCTTGGGTAAAGGTCATGGAAACATCTTTTTCTCCTTCTAGGTGTAGATGAGTGTGAAATAGATGTTGACACCATGGACACATTGAAAAGCACTTAAATGGACAGGCCTTGTATGTGCCAAGATGTCAGTGTCTAGGCTTACCCCAGGTGTATGTGTAAATACTTTGGGGTGATTCATCTTTCTCTCTTTTGCTTTCTCCTAACGCCTGACAGGGTTCCACCTGCCGTGGCTGGGTCACGGATTGGCTTTAACACTGTGAGAGAGAGACAGAGAGAACACAGAGGGCTAATTGAATGGCTGTTTAAACTACTTGACTGTCTTCCATAAAGTGATTGTCATTGTGGGTGTGTATACATTTCTGAATATCAACCAGTATGATTGTCTATAGTACTATGTGCTTAGTGTGTGTTTCTGTGTGTGTTTCTGTGTTTGTGTGTGTGTGTGTGTGTTTCTGTGTGTGTGTGTGTGTGTGTGGGCCTGTAGTGTGTGTGTGTTTGTGTGTGTGTGTGTGTGTGTGGGCCTGTAGTGTGTGTGTTTAAATAATGATCCTTGGTGATGTAAGTCGCTCTGGATAAGAGCGTCTGCTAAATGACTTAAATGTAAATGTAAATGTGATCACCCTGCCTGCGGTGCTGGTAATGTTATTAGATCCGTGTTCTAAACAGTGCGTGAAAGATCTACCCGGGCCCAGCTCCATGCAGCATCACACCGGCCCTTTAATTGACCTGGCCACTGTGTGTTCAGATAGATGGATGGACACATTTTAACATGAATGATTCCACCCCCTCTGACCTGCCGCTAAGTGAAGTGAACAATGTCCCCCTTCAGCCCAAACAACAATTAGTGGGGAGAGTGTCAACGAGGACTAGTTGGCCATTTTTCATCATCTACCTGAATGGATCTCTACTGAAAATATCTACTCAGGGCAGGAAGAGCCTGCTGTGTCTCGTTTCACTATGTGTTTGTGTGTGTGTGTGTGTGTGTGTGTGTGTGTGTGTGTGTGTGTGTGTGTGAGCATCAAGGCTCATCATGTTCTACTGGAGCTGTGTACTATTGCAATACCTTTTGACATATTCAATAGAAAAACTATATTTGACACCTACTATTTAGTACATGAGCAGTGACCACCTGATCTGATCAGGATGTAACCAGCTAGTCCTCCAACCAGACAGATGAATATGCATCCCCACCTCCTGGTCCAGTGTTTGGGTGTGGGGTTACACATTATTACTGCCCTGCGTGGCCTGGTTCTCAGGTCACTCTACAGATGTTTCAATCAGTTAACCATTTATTACACTGTTCAGTCACTTATCACTTACCTCCCATCCATAACCATTACAGTGACCGCTGACCAGTGTGTGGGGTTCTGAGAATGCATTATGCCACGATTTGTCGGAAACAAAATGTCAAAAGGCAGTTAAAGTTTTGCTTTTCTTTGAATGGATAGTGCTTATTATGTCCTGGGGCCTAAATGTCAGTTAAAACAACCATGTAGCCTAGGGGGGAGGGAGGGACAGTGTCAGTGTGCAAGGAAGTGTGTGTGATGGATTGTGTTTGTGATGGTACCTAGGTGCTGTGTGATCTCACTGTGGTTCGTGGCAGAGACATGCCCTGTGTATGAGGTAGCTACGTGCTGTTAGTCACCTAGGCAGGGTGAGGCGGCGGGAGTCCAGGGGCCTGCGGGATGGGATGGGGCGTGGAGGGCCTGGGGGCTGGGGCGTGGAGGTCCTGGGGTCTGGGGGTGGAGGTCCTGGGGGCTGGGGGGTGGAGGTCCTGGGGGCTGGGGCGTGGAGGGCCTGGGGGTGGAGGTCCTGGGGGCTGGAGCGTGGAGGGCCTGGGGGCTAGGGGGTGGAGGTCCTGGGGGCTGGGGGATGGAGGTCCTGGGGACTGGGGCGTGGAGGGGCTGGGGTGTGGAGGTCCTGGGGGCTGGGGGATGGAGGTCCTGGGGGCTGGGGCGTGGAGGGGCTGGAGGGTGGAGGTCCTGGGGCGTGGAGGTCCTGGGGGTGGAGGTCCAGGGGGCTTGGGCATGGAGGACCTGAGGGGTGGAGGTCCGGAGGCTACCCGCTCCTTACTCCTCACAGCAGGCTTGTGCCTCGTCCGTTTGGTCTCTCTCTTCACCCCTCGCTTCCCCCGGTCCAAAGTGGGCACTCCCTGGCCTTCCTGCCATCCTCCTTTCCACTGGCCGCCCCACACCCACTCCCTGGCCTTCCTGCCATCCTCCTTTGCACTGGCCGCCCCACACCCACTACTCACATTCTGCAACAGCATGCCAAATGAAAACGGGGCGGTAGCGCATTTGATGTTTTCGCCTGTCTCCCTGTTTGAGGCTGATGTTCTACAGGAGACTTGGCAAAATACCTGATTCACCGTCACTTTTGCAGGAGGAGACCATTTTCTGAAATCGGTGTCACACAAGTACCAATTGTTTGCTTCCTAAACAAAGCGCTCTATTAGGCAGCTAACTCTCAATGCGTCATCGTGGGGATGAGAGGGGGCTGGGGTTGGCTGTCAAGGTTTAAACTCCCCAGGGCTCTCAGTAGAACGCCATCAACTGGTTGCAGGTCTGGTTCCACCTACACCCCGACTTTGGTTCTGATCGTTACAGCTTAGCAACCCGAGTCAAAACCAGTCCATTGGGACCCAGGGTTCCTCAGGGTTATGCTGGACCCATGGGGGTAGTCCTCAGACAAACCACCTTCTCAGAGGAAACGAGCTCTTCTCCACTGCCACCAGCAATTTTAACATAGACATGTTATTTTCTTAGTTATTTTGAGCCATAATGATCTAAGCACGGGACATTAATCTACTCATTAAAGTGTCAAAACTCAAAATTACCAGCCGTTTGATTTCCCTCTCATGTCCAGATCTGAGAGAACAGACCCCCTATTTATGTGATAAACAGTCTGGCCAAGGGGATTTTAATCCCGTCAACAGAGAGAGATTAAATCATCCATGTCATTGTTTTTATGGGATTGGTAATCTGGTTTCTTATGCTGTGTGGAAAAGCAGCGTCTCTAACTGACAGAGAGCCTGCTCTGATATACAGGGAGATGGGAGGAGAGGAGATGAGAGCAGAGGAGAGACGAGAAGAGAGGAGGAAATGAGAGCCCATCTGCTACAGAGGGCTGGGGTTGTCTTTTTTTCCTGTGGAATTTCTGAGTGGCTTGATGTATTCGACATGTGCGTGACAGCCCGGTTGTGTGCGATTGGAGCTGAGGCAGTGTGCTATCCAGCCCAGTTGTGTGTGTGTGTGTGTATGTGTTTGCCTGCATGCTCATCACACAGGGCAATGTGCTCTTAAGGTCAAGTTGGCAACGGCCTACCAACCAGCCTTGTACACACATACATACAGGAACAACACACGCTGGTTACACACACAGGAAACACACCACACTGCCCCCTTACTCATGCTCACACATCACACAAAAACACCCCCACACTGGACACACACACACACACACACACACACACACACACACACACACACACACACACACACACACACACACACACGCAGGTTTAACATCCTGAAGCTTCTGCAGGATTTTGACACCAATGAATGTGTGTCAGTTTTCCTCCTCTGCTCTTCTTCCTGGCCCTTTGAACACAGACTGGCCATGAATAGTGTATGTTGTTTTGTGTTGTAGATTCACTCTGTCTGTGGACCAGTTTTCCTCTCCTTTTGTTTGTTCCACTCTAAATAGAATAACTTAGAGTGCCGGCCTGTCTGGAAGCCCATGTGCATCCTGTTTGTGTTGGTGGTGTTATTGGTGGTGTTATTGGTGGTGGTGGTGTTGTTGGTGGTGTTATTGGTGGTGGTGGTGGTGTTATTGGTGGTGGTGGTGTTATTGGTGTTGGTGTTGGTGGCGTTGGTGGCGTTGTAGTTGATGGTGGTGGTGGTGTTGTAGTTGATGGTGGTGTTGTAGTTAATGGTGGTGGTGGTGTTATTGGTGTAGTTGGTGGTGTTGTAGTTGATGGTGGTGGTGGTGATGTAGTTGATGGTGGTGTTGTAGTTGATGGTGGTGTTATTGGTGTAGTTGGTGTTGTTGTAGTTGATGGTGGTGGTGTTATTGGTGTAGTTGGTGTTGTTGTAGTTGATGGTGGTGGTGGTGATGTAGTTGATGGTGGTGTTGTAGTTGATGGTGGTGGTGGTGTTTGATTGGTGTTGTAGTTGATGGTGGTGTTGTTAGTTAATTGGTGGTGGTGATGTGTTATTGGTGTAGTTGGTGTTGTTGTAGTTGATGGTGGTGGTGGTGTTATTGGTGTAGTTGGTGTTGTTGTAGTTGATGGTGGTGGTGGTGATGTAGTTGATGGTGGTGTTGTAGTTAATGGTGGTGGTGGTGTTATTGGTGTAGTTGGTGTTGTTGTAGTTGATGGTGGTGGTGGTGTTGTAGTTGATGGTGGTGTTGTAGTTGATGGTGGTGGTGGTGTTATTGGTGTAGTTGATGGTGGTGTTGTAGTTAATGGTGGTGGTGGTGTTATTGGTGTAGTTGGTGGTGTTGTAGTTGATGGTGGTGATGTAGTTGATGGTGGTGTTGTGGTTAATGGTGGTGGTGGTGTTATTGGTGTAGTTGGTGGTGTTGTAGTTGATGGTGGTGGTGGTGTTATTGGTGTAGTTGGTGGTGTTGTAGTTGATGGTGGTGGTGGTGGTGGTGTAGTTGATGGTGGTGTTGTAGTTGATGGTGGTGGTGGTGTTATTGGTGTAGTTGGTGGTGTTGTAGTTGATGGTGGTGGTGGTGTTATTGGTGTAGTTGGTGGTGTTGTAGTTGATGGTGGTGGTGGTGTTATTGGTGTTGATTGGTGGTGTTGTAGTTGATGGTGGTGGTGGTGATGTGTTGATGGTGGTGTTGTAGTTGATGGTGGTGGTGGTGTTATTGGTGTAGTTGGTGTTGTTGTAGTTGATGGTGGTGGTGGTGTTATTGGTGTTGGTGTTTGGTGGTGTTGGTAGTTGATGGTGGTTGATAGTGGTGGTGGTGTTGTAGTTAATGGTGGTGGTGGTGTTATGGTGGTGTGTTGTTGTAGTTGATGGTGGTGGTGGTGTTATTGGTGTAGTTGGTGGTGTTGTAGTTGATGGTGGTGGTGGTGTTATTGTTGAGTTGGTGTTGTTGTAGTTGATGGTGGTGGTGGTGTTATTGGTGTAGTTGGTGTTGTTGTAGTTGATGGTGGTGGTGGTGTTATTGGTGTAGTTGGTGTTGTTGTAGTTGATGGTGGTGGTGGTGGTGATGTAGTTGATGGTGGTGTTGTAGTTAATGGTGGTGGTGGTGTTATTGGTGTAGTTGGTGTTGTTGTAGTTGATGGTGGTGGTGGTGTTATTGGTGTAGTTGGTGTTGTTGTAGTTGATGGTGGTGGTGGTGTTATTGGTGTAGTTGGTGTTGTTGTAGTTGATGGTGGTGGTGGTGATGTAGTTGATGGTGGTGTTGTAGTTAATGGTGGTGGTGGTGTTATTGGTGTAGTTGATGGTGGTGTTGTAGTTGATGGTGGTGGTGGTGTTATTGGTGTAGTTGGTGTTGTTGATGGTGGTGGTGGTGTTATTGGTGTAGTTGGTGGTGTTGTAGTTGATGGTGGTGGTGGTGTTATTGGTGTAGTTGGTGGTGTTGTAGTTGATGGTGGTGGTGGTGTTATTGGTGTAGTTGGTGGTGTTGTAGTTGATGGTGGTGGTGGTGTTATTGGTGTAGTTGGTGGTGTTGTAGTTGATGGTGGTGGTGGTCTTATTGGTGTAGTTGGTGGTGTTGTAGTTGATGGTGGTGGTGGTGATGTAGTTGATGGTGGTGTTGTAGTTGATGGTGGTGGTGGTGTTATTGGTGTAGTTGGTGGTGGATGTGGTGGTGGTGTTATTGGTTTGGTGTTTGGTGGCGTTGGTGGTGTTTGATTGGTGTTGTAGTTGATGGTGGTGTTGTAGTTGATGGTGGTGGTGGTGTTATTGTTAGTTGTGTTGTTGATGGTGGTGGTGGTGTTATTGGTGTAGTTGGTGGTGTTGTAGTTGATGGTGGTGGTGGTGATGTAGTTGGTGGTGTTGTAGTTGATGGTGGTGGTGGTGTTATTGGTGTAGTTGGTGTTGTTGTAGTTGATGGTGGTGGTGGTGTTATTGGTGTAGTTGGTGTTGTTGTAGTTGATGGTGGTGGTGGTGTTGATGGTGGTGTTGTAGTTGATGGTGGTGGTGGTGTTAATGGTGGTGGTGGTGTTATGGTGGTGGTGGTGTTGGTGGGTGTTGGTAGTTGATGGTGGTGTTGTAGTTGATGGTGGTGTTGTAGTTAATGGTGGTGGTGGTGTTATTGGTGTAGTTGGTGTTGTTGTAGTTGATGGTGGTGGTGGTGTTATTGGTGTAGTTGGTGGTGTTGTAGTTAATGGTGGTGGTGGTGTTATTGGTGTAGTTGGTGTTGTTGTAGTTGATGGTGGTGGTGGTGGTATTGGTGTAGTTGGTGTTGTTGTAGTTGATGGTGGTGGTGGTGTTATTGGTGTAGTTGGTGTTGTTGTAGTTGATGGTGGTGGTGGTGTTATTGGTGTAGTTGGTGGTGTTGTAGTTGATGGTGGTGGTGGTGTTATTGGTGTAGTTGGTGGTGTTGTAGTTGATGGTGGTGGTGGTGTTATTGGTGTAGTTGGTGGTGTTGAGTTGATGGTGGTGGTGGTGATGTAGTTGATGGTGGTGTTGTAGTTAATGGTGGTGGTGGTGTTATTGGTGTAGTTGGTGTTGTTGTAGTTGATGGTGGTGGTGGTGTTATTGGTGTAGTTGGTGTTGTTGTAGTTGATGGTGGTGGTGGTGTTATTGGTGTAGTTGGTGTTGTTGTAGTTGATGGTGGTGGTGGTGATGTAGTTGATGGTGGTGTTGTAGTTAATGGTGGTGGTGGTGTTATTGGTGTAGTTGATGGTGGTGTTGTGTTAGTGGTGTTATTGGTTGTTGGTGTTGTTGTTGATGGTGGTGGTGGTGTTATTGGTGTAGTTGGTGTTGTTGTAGTTGATGGTGGTGGTGGTGATGTAGTTGGTGTTGTTGTAGTTGATGGTGGTGGTGGTGTTATTGGTGTAGTTGGTGGTGGTGGTGTTATTGGTGTAGTTGGTGGTGTTGTAGTTGATGGTGGTGGTGGTGTTATTGGTGTAGTTGGTGGTGTTGTAGTTGATGGTGGTGGTGGTGATGTAGTTGATGGTGGTGTTGTAGTTGATGGTGGTGGTGGTGTGTAGTTGGTGTTGTTGTAGTTGATGGTGGTGGTGGTGTTATTGGTGTTGGTGTTTGGTGGTGTTGGTGGTGTAGTTGATGGTGGTGTTGTAGTTGATGGTGGTGTTGTAGTTAATGGTGGTGGTGGTGTTATTGGTGTAGTTGGTGTTGTTGATGGTGGAGGTGGTGTTATTGGTGTAGTTGGTGGTGTTGTAGTTAATGGTGGTGGTGGTGTTATTGGTGTAGTTGGTGTTGTTGTAGTTGATGGTGGTGGTGGTGTTATTGGTGTAGTTGGTGTTGTTGTAGTTGATGGTGGTGGTGGTGTTATTGGTGTAGTTGGTGTTGTTGTAGTTGATGGTGGTGGTGGTGTTATTGGTGTAGTTGGTGGTGTTGTAGTTGATGGTGGTGGTGGTGTTATTGGTGTAGTTGGTGTTGTTGATGGTGGTGGTGGTGTTATTGGTGTTGGTGTTTGGTGGTGTTGGTGGCGTTGTAGTTGATGGTGGTGTTGTAGTTAATGGTGGTGGTGGTGTTATTGGTGTAGTTGGTGTTGTTGGTGTTGTTGATGGTGGTGGTGGTGGTGGTGTTATTGGTGTAGTTGGTGGTGTTGTAGTTAATGGTGGTGGTGGTGTTATTGGTGTAGTTGGTGTTGTTGTAGTTGATGGTGGTGGTGGTGGTATTGGTGTAGTTGGTGTTGTTGTAGTTGATGGTGGTGGTGGTGTTATTGGTGTTGGTGTTGTTGTTGTTGATGGTGGTGGTGGTGTTATTGGTGTAGTTGGTGGTGTTGTAGTTGATGGTGGTGGTGGTGTTATTGGTGTAGTTGGTGGTGTTGTAGTTGATGGTGGTGGTGGTGTTATTGGTGTAGTTGGTGGTGTTGTAGTTGATGGTGGTGGTGGTGATGTAGTTGATGGTGGTGTTGTAGTTAATGGTGGTTGGTGGTGTTATTGGTGTAGTTGGTGGTGTTGTAGTTGATGGTGTTGGTGGTGTTATTGGTGTAGTTGGTGGTGTTGTAGTTGATGGTGGTGTTTGGTGGTGTTGTAGTTGATGGTGGGGGTGGTGTTGGTGTTGGTGGTGTTGTAGTTGATGGTGTTGGTGTTTAGTCTGCAGATAAAGCTGTAGCCCCCTGAAGGGAAATCTACTAACAACATAAAGCTAATAGGTTCTCCGTCTCTGTCTCCCATACTGACATTTCACCTTTTCCTCTGTATTCATGCACATACCTTTTCTGTTTGTCCACTTTTTGATCCAGCCCTCTTTTGAGTCATTCAGGACACAACCTTTTTAAGCGTACACTTTAATGTTCTTAACAGGACATTTTATTTCACTCTAAAAGTCAGGACATATTTTGTCAGTCGGGACTCGCATTCCCCCGCGTCCCGCATGAGGTCTCTGGCATTATTAGGCCGGCAGAAATGTGAAACGCATGTAGTAAATGTCTGGGAATATATACGAGGCCTGCTGTCCTTAAACCTCACAGCCTTCACTCTGCTCTGAGCTTGCTCACTGCTGATGCGGGTAAGCTGTGCGGCAAGGGTTGGGGCGAAGCGTTCACACCGGTGTCCACAGCACATTTAAAGGTTTAAAGGCAGGAGCGGGTCACTGACATGGCACTCTCGCCCGCCGGCTCTCAGCCAGCCAGTGGCTGACAGGGGTGTGGGGTGTGGGGTGTGTGCACCTGTGGGGCTGTGGGGAGAGAATAAAGGACGGAGGGACGCAGACGGGAGAGATGGATGGAGGGGAGGGGAGGGTTCGGCACTTGAAATTTATTTGGGTATCGCAGTTTTACGCTGGTTGCCATTGGATTTACAGGTCGGAATGGAATGTGAGCCAATGAAAGGGCTTTGATCCTTCCACCAGGTTGGGTCTTTATAGGAGGGAGCCAGTACGCACAACGCAGCAGGGCATTCTTTATAAGGTTGTGAGGAACCCCACTGCAGAACCCAGAAATCATAAAAATGTGAGACGACAATGAAGCTAGGGGACTATGGGATGGTCAATGGATATCATCTGGGGAGGTTGAATTAAATGGGATGCTGATGCTTCACAGTCTCAGTTTAAATGTGGGCTAATGCATTCGTCAACTCCCAAAACCCAATATTAATCTGTTCTCTTCTATCGTACATGTCATTACCTGTAAATGCATCATGATGTGTGCATCTTTGCTGACCTTTGTGTACTGACCTGTGTCTGGTCTCCTCTTCTCCAGAGACGCAGGCTGCTGCAGGAGCTAGGAGACCAGCGCATCCCCTACCTCGGGCCCTCAGACCATGGCTTCCAACAGCTGGTGAGTCAGACAGTCAGGCTGGTCCAGAGTCCAGACCACTGTTGACCTTCTGTCATCCCACTGCCATTGGTACTAGTCCATACCAAAGCCTTCTGTCATCCCACTGCCATTGGTACTAGTCCAGACCTTCTGTCATCCCACTGCCATCGGTACTAGTCCAGACCTTCTGTCATCCCACTGCCATCGGTACTAGTCCAGACCTTCTGTCATCTCACTGCCATTGGTACTAGTCCAGACCTTCTGTCATCCCCATGCCATTGGTACTAGTCCAGACCTTCTGTCATCCCACTGCCATCGGTACTAGTCCAGACCTTCTGTCATCCCACTGCCATCGGTACTAGTCCAGACCTTCTGTCATCTCACTGCCATTGGTACTAGTCCAGACCTTCTGTCATCCCCATGCCATTGGTACTAGTCCAGACCTTCTGTCATCCCACTGCCATTGGTACTAGTCCAGACCTTCTGTCATCCCACTGCCATCGTTACTAGTCCAGACCTTCTGTCATCCCACTGCCATTGGTACTAGTCCAGACCTTCTGTCATCCCACTGCCATTGGTACTAGTCCAGACCTTCTGTCATCCCACTGCCATTGGTACTAGTCCAGACCTTCTGTCATCCCCATGCCATTGGTATTAGTCCAGATCTTCTGTCATCCCACTGCCATTGGTACTAGTCCAGACCTTCTGTCATCCCCATGCCATTGGTACTAGTCCAGACCTTCTGTCATCCCACTGCCATCGTTACTAGTCCAGACCTTCTATCATTCCACTGCCATTGGTACTAGTCCAGACCTTCTGTCATCCCACTGCCATTGGTACTAGTCCAGACCTTCTGTCATCCCACTGTCATTGGTACTAGTCCAGACCTTCTGTCATCCCACTGCCATTGGTACTAGTCCAGACCTTCTGTCATCCCACTGCCATTGGTACTAGTCCAGACCTTCTGTCATCCCACTACCATTGGTACTAGTCCAGACCTTCTGTCATCCCACTGCCATTGGTACTAGTCCAGACCTTCTGTCATTCCCACTGCCATTGGTACTAGTCCAGACCTTCTGTCATTCCACTGTCATTGGTACTATTCCAGACCTTCTGCCATTGGTTCTATTCCAGACCTTCTGTCATCCCACTGCCATTGGTACTAGTCCAGACCTTCTATCATTCCACTGACATTGGTACTATTCCAGACCTTCTGTCATCCCACTGCCATTGGTACTAGTCCAGACCTTCTGTCATTGGTACTATTCCAGACCTTCTGCCATCCCACTGCCATTGGTTCTATTCCAGACCTTCTGTCATCCCACTGCCATTGGTACTAGTCCAGAACTTCTGTCATCCCACTGCCATTGGTACTAGTCCAGACCTTCTGTCATCCCACTGCCATTGGTACTATTCCAGACCTTCTGTCATCCCACTGCCATTGGTACTATTCCAGACCTTCTGTCATCCCACTGCCATTGGTACTAGTCCAGATCTTCTGCCATTGGTACTATTCCAGACCTTCTGTCATCCCCCTGCCATTGGTACTATTCCAGACCTTCTGTCATCCCACTGCCATTGGTACTATTCCAGACCTTCTGTCATCCCACTGCCATTGGTACTATTCCAGACCTTCTGTCATCCCACTGCCATTGGTACTAGTCCAGACCTTCTGCCATCGGTACTAGTCCAGACCTTCTGCCATCCCACTGCCATTGGTACTATTCCAGACCTTCTGTCATCCCACTGCCATTGGTACTAGTCCAGACCTTCTGTCATCCCACTGCCATTGGTACTATTCCAGACCTTCTGTCATCCCACTGCCATTGGTACTAGTCCAGACCTTCTGTCATTCCCACTGCCATTGGTACTAGTCCAGACCTTCTGTCATCCCACTGTCATTGGTACTAGTCCAGACCTTCTGTCATCCCACTGCCATCGGTACTAGTCCAGACCTTCTGTCATCCCACTGCCATTGGTACTAGTCCAGACCTTCTGTCATCCCACTGCCATTGGTACTAGTCCATACCAAAGCCGTCTGTCATCCCATTGCCGTTGGTACTATTCCAGACCTTCTGTCATCCCACTGCCATTGGTACTAGTCCAGACCTTCTGCCATCGGTACTAGTCCAGACCTTCTGTCATCCCACTGCCATTGGTACTAGTCCAGACCTTCTGTCATCCCACTGCCATTGGTACTAGTCCAGACCTTCTGTCATCCCACTGCCATCGGTACTAGTCCAGACCTTCTGTCATCCCACTGCCATTGGTACTAGTCCATACCAAAGCCGTCTGTCTATCCCACTGTGGACAGAGGACTTAGCACTTGGAAAGATACTTAGCTCATACCATTGAATTAGAAGAAACATGGCTAGTTATACAATATTTATGTTGGCTGTTTGGTCTGTGTACTTGTTCTCCATCAATTGTTTCTGGAGACAGAGACCACTTAACTTATAGCAGGTAGAACAACAGCTAATTGATCTGTGTTTGCCTGTGTTCCAGTGGGAGACTAGCTACTCTGGCCTGGCTCTGCGGCGGTCCTGCTCCCTGCCTGAGGAGCTCCATGGTCGGGTGGAGGCTGCTCTGTTCACCCTGCGGCGGAGGGGCTGTTTCCTGAGGGACCTGGTGAAGGTGAGGGACCGAGACGTCTTCACCGTCGTGTCCCGGGTGCTGCTGGGTCAGCCAGGAACCACCTACCGCTATCTGGACACGCGGCTCTTCACCATCCCCTGGCACACTGACGAGCAGAGAGGGACCTGCTGCGACCCAGACCTCAGCGCCGCCTGCAAAGCACTCTGGGAGCTCAACTGCTTCTTCTGCTCTGATGTCGGAGACAGGAAGGAGGGGGATGTTTTCAAGCAGTGCAGGAAAGAGTTGTTTGGTGCTATAGAGTCTAAACCCAGTGTAGAAGGAGACACGGAGTCTAAAGATAGTGAGGAGTCCAAACCCAGTGACGATGGAGGAGACTCGGAGTCCAAGCAGAGTGAGGAGGGAGAGACTGAGTCAAAGCACAGCGACGATTGGGACATAGAGTCAAAATACAGTGAAGAGGA
>NC_088422.1:80097246-80128769 GCF_034236695.1 Oncorhynchus nerka
TATGTGTGTGTAATGTGTGTGTAATATGTGTGTGTCTGTGTGTGTAATATGTGTGTGTCTGTGTGTGTAATATGTGTGTGTAATATGTGTGTCTGTGTGTGTAATATGTGTGTGTCTGTGTGTGTAATGTGTGTAATATGTGTGTGTCTGTGTGTGTAATATGTGTGTGTCTGTGTGTGTAATATGTGTGTGTCTGTGTGTGTAATATGTGTGTGTCTGTGTGTAATATGTGTGTGTAATGTGTGTAATATGTGTGTGTCTGTGTGTGTAATATGTGTGTGTCTGTGTGTGTAATATGTGTGTGTCTGTGTGTGTAATATGTGTGTGTCTGTGTGTGTAAAATGTGTGTGTAATATGTGTGTAATATGTGTGTGTCTGTGTGTGTAATATGTGTGTGTCTGTGTGTGTAATATGTGTGTGTAATATGTGTGTGTAATATGTGTGTAATATGTGTGTGCAAATTTAATCAGCCGTTATTTCCACCCAAATGGAATTTCAGTGGTTAAAAAAGAACAATACAAGTCTGACACCGAGCCTGTTGGGTAATACGATTTCCAGCTCCCAACTCACGAGGGACCTGAGAAAGAGTTGACCCAATATATTTAAAAGCCTGCTGCTTCCTGGAAAAAAGAAGGGGACAAGTGGCAACAGATGAGGGGGTAGAGAAAGAAAGATAAATATTTATTACAGAAATCGAGTTTGTCCCCCCAGTGCCATCAGACTGTGGAGGACCAGATTGATGGAGATCATTTATTATTGGATATAAACTGTTTTAAAGATGGGAGTCATTCCCCCCAGAGACCTAATCCTTCACAATCTCATCAGAGGATAACACAGAACAGTGGGGGAACTTGTTTTGTTTGTCATGCTCTTTTTCAGTTCTTTCCCTCACGACCTCATAAGAATATCTATCTTCCTAAAGCACTTCACTGTTTGCCTTTCAAATCAAAGGCATTAGCCAGCCACACTGCTCAAGGCGGGGTGTAAATATGCACATGTGCAGTGAGTGACAGCTCTGTAATGGCTAAATTAATGATTTGTTGTGGAGCAAATAATAACAGAGCTGGGCGACATCTAAACACACAAACAAGCTGGTGGACTGACGGGACTGATACACTCGAAACAGCAGTTGGGATCGGATCAGGATCTCTGTTTATTGGATAAATGTTTGTTGATATGAGACCTGACAGTGTTTGTTGATATGAGACCTCCATCATGAGGAATGAATGAGATCTGACAGTGTTTGTTGATATGAGACCTCCATCATGAGGAATGAGATCTGACAGTGTTTGTTGATATGAGACCTCCATCATGAGGGAATGAATGAGATCTGACAGTGTTTGTTGATATGAGACCTCCATCATGAGGAATGAATGAGATCTGACAGTGTTTGTTGATATGAGACCTCCATCATGAGGGAATGAATGAGATCTGACAGTGTTTGTTGATATCATGAGACCTCCATCATGAGGGAATGAATGAGATCTGACAGTGTTTGTTGATATGAGACCTCCATCATGAGGAATGAGATCTGACAGTGTTTGTTGATATGAGACCTCCATCATGAGGGAATGAATGAGATCTGACAGTGTTTGTTGATATGAGACCTCCATCATGAGGGAATGAATGAGATCTGACAGTGTTTGTTGATATGAGACCTCCATCATGAGGGAATGAATGAGATCTGACAGTGTTTGTTGATATGAGACCTCCATCATGAGGGAATGAATGAGATCTGACAGTGTTTGTTGATATGAGACCTCCATCATGAGGAATGAGAGATCTGACAGTGTTTGTTGATATGAGACCTCCATCATGAGGGAATGAATGAGATCTGACAGTGTTTGTTGATATGAGACCTCCATCATGAGGGAATGAATGAGATCTGACAGTGTTTGTTGATATGAGACCTCCATCATGAGGAATGAGATCTGACAGTGTTTGTTGATATGAGACCTCCATCATGAGGGAATGAGATCTGACAGTGTTTGTTGATATGAGACCTCCATCATGAGGAATGAGATCTGACAGTGTTTGTTGATATGAGACCTCCATCATGAGGGAATGAGATCTGACAGTGTTTGTTGATATGAGACCTCCATCATGAGGGAATGAGATCTGACAGTGTTTGTTGATATGAGACCTCCATCATGAGGGAATGAGATCTGACAGTGTTTGTTGATATGAGACCTCCATCATGAGGAATGAATGAGATCTGACAGTGTTTGTTGATATGAGACCTCCATCATGAGGGAATGAATGAGATCTGACAGTGTTTGTTGATATGAGACCTCCATCATGAGGGAATGAATGAGATCTGACAGTGTTTGTTGATATGAGACCTCCATCATGAGGAATGAATGAGATCTGACAGTGTTTGTTGATATGAGACCTCCATCATGAGGGAATGAGATCTGACAGTGTTTGTTGATATGAGACCTCCATCATGAGGGAATGAATGAGATCTGACAGTGTTTGTTGATATGAGACCTCCATCATGAGGAATGAATGAGATCTGACAGTGTTTGTTGATATGAGACCTCCATCATGAGGGAATGAATGAGATCTGACAGTGTTTGTTGATATGAGACCTCCATCATGAGGAATGAATGAGATCTGACAGTGTTTGTTGATATGAGACCTCCATCATGAGGGATTGAATGAGATCTGACAGTGTTTGTTGATATGAGACCTCCATCATGAGGGAATGAGAACAGTGTTTGTTGATGAGATCTGAGGGAATGAAGTGTTTGTTGATATGAGACCTCCATCATGAGGGAATGAATGAGATCTGACAGTGTTTGTTGATATGAGACCTCCATCATGAGGAATGAGATCTGACAGTGTTTGTTGATATGAGATCTCCATCATGAGGGAATGAGATCTGCCAGTGTTTGTTGATATGAGACCTCCATCACGAGGAATGAGATCTGACAGTGTTTGTTGATATGAGACCTCCATCATGAGGGAATGAGATCTGACAGTGTTTGTTGATATGAGACCTCCATCATGAGGGAATGAATGAGATCTGACAGTGTTTGTTGATATGAGACCTCCATCATGAGAATGAATGGATATGAGATCTGACAGTGTTTGTTGATATGAGACCTCCATCATGAGGGAATGAATGAGATCTGACAGTGTTTGTTGATATGAGACCTCCATCATGAGGAATGAGATCTGACAGTGTTTGTTGATATGAGACCTCCATCATGAGGAATGAATGAGATCTGACAGTGTTTGTTGATATGAGACCTCCATCATGAGGGAATGAGATCTGACAGTGTTTGTTGATATGAGACCTCCATCATGAGGAATGAATGAGATCTGACAGTGTTTGTTGATATGAGACCTCCATCATGAGGGAATGAGATCTGACAGTGTTTGTTGATATGAGACCTCCATCATGAGGAATGAGATCTGACAGTGTTTGTTGATATGAGACCTCCATCATGAGGAATGAGATCTGACAGTGTTTGTTGATATGAGACCTCCATCATGAGGGAATGAGATCTGACAGTGTTTGTTGATATGAGACCTCCATCATGAGGGAATGAGATCTGACAGTGTTTGTTGATATGAGACCTCCATCATGAGGGAATGAATGAGATCTGACAGTGTTTGTTGATATGAGACCTCCATCATGAGGGAATGAGATCTGACAGTGTTTGTTGATATGAGACCTCCATCATGAGGAATGAGATCTGACAGTGTTTGTTGATATGAGACCTCCATCATGAGAGAATGAATGAGATCTGACAGTGTTTGTTGATATGAGACCTCCATCATGAGAGAATGAATGAGATCTGACAGTGTTTGTTGATATGAGACCTCCATCATGAGGGAATGAGATCTGACAGTGTTTGTTGATATGAGACCTCCATCATGAGGGAATGAATGAGATCTGACAGTGTTTGTTGATATGAGACCTCCATCATGAGGGAATGAGATCTGACAGTGTTTGTTGATATGAGACCTCCATCATGAGGAATGAGTTTGTTGATATGAGACCTCTGACAGTGTTTGTTGATATGAGACCTCCATCATGAGGAATGAGATCTGACAGTGTTTGTTGATATGAGACCTCCATCATGAGGAATGAGATCTGACAGTGTTTGTTGAATGAGACCTCCATCATGAGGTTTGAATGAGATCTGACAGTGTTTGTTGATATGAGACCTCCATCATGAGGGAATGAGAATGAGATCTGACAGTGTTTGTTGATATGAGACCTCCATCATGAGGAAATGAGATCTGACAGTGTTTGTTGATATGAGACCTCCATCATGAGGAATGAGATCTGACAGTGTTTGTTGATATGAGACCTCCATCATGAGGATCTGACAGTGTTTGTTGATGAGATCTGACAGTGTTTGTTGATATGAGACCTCCATCATGAGGGAATGAATGAGATCTGACAGTGTTTGTTGATATGAGACCTCCATCATGAGGAATGAGATCTGACAGTGTTTGTTGATATGAGACCTCCATCATGAGGGAATGAGATCTGACAGTGTTTGTTGATATGAGACCTCCATCATGAGGAATGAATCCATCATGAGATCTGACAGTGTTTGTTGATATGAGACCTCCATCATGAGGAATGAGATCTGACAGTGTTTGTTGATATGAGACCTCCATCATGAGGAATGAGATCAGTGTTTGTTGATATGAGACCTCCATCATGAGGGAATGAATGAGATCTGACAGTGTTTGTTGATATGTATGAGACCTCCATCATGAGGGAATGAGATCTGACAGTGTTTGTTGACCTCCATCATGAGGGAATGAGATCTGACAGTGTTTGTTGATATGAGACCTCCATCATGAGGAATGAGATCTGACAGTGTTTGTTGATATGAGACCTCAGTGTTTGCATCATGAGGAATGAATGAGATCTGACAGTGTTTGTTGATATGAGACCTCCATCATGAGGAATGAATGAGATCTGACAGTGTTTGTTGATATGAGACCTCCATCATGAGGGAATGAATGAGATCTGACAGTGTTTGTTGATATGAGACCTCCATCATGAGGGAATGAATGATCTGACAGTGTTTGTTGATATGAGACCTCCATCATGAGGAATGAGATCTGACAGTGTTTGTTGATATGAGACCTCCATCATGAGGGAATGAGATCTGACAGTGTTTGTTGATATGAGACCTCCATCATGAGGAATGAATGAGATCTGACAGTGTTTGTTGATATGAGACCTCCATCATGAGGGAATGAGATCTGACAGTGTTTGTTGATATGAGACCTCCATCATGAGGAATGAGATCTGACAGTGTTTGTTGATATGAGACCTCCATCATGAGGAATGAGATCTGACAGTGTTTGTTGATATGAGACCTCCATCATGAGGGAATGAATGATCTGACAGTGTTTGTTGATATGAGACCTCCATCATGAGGAATGAGAGATCTGACAGTGTTTGTTGATATGAGACCTCCATCATGAGGAATGAGATCTGACAGTGTTTGTTGATATCATGAGACCTCCATCATGAGGGAATGAAATGAGATCTGACAGTGTTTGTTGATATGAGACCTCCATCATGAGGAATGAGATCTGACAGTGTTTGTTGATATGAGACCTCCATCATGAGGGAATGAGATCTGACAGTGTTTGTTGATATGAGACCTCCATCATGAGGAATGAATGAGATCTGACAGTGTTTGTTGATATGAGACCTCCATCATGAGGGAATGAGAGATCTGACAGTGTTTGTTGATATGAGACCTCCATCATGAGGGAATGAGATCTGAATGAGATCTGACAGTGTTTGTTGATATGAGACCTCCATCATGAGGGAATGAGATCTGACAGTGTTTGTTGATATGAGACCTCCATCATGAGGACAGTGTTTGTTGAATGAGATCTGACAGTGTTTGTTGATATGAGACCTCCATCATGAGGAATGAGATCTGACAGTGTTTGTTGATATGAGACCTCCATCTTGAGGAATGAGATCTGACAGTGTTTGTTGATATGAGACCTCCATCATGAGGGAATGAATGAGATCTGACAGTGTTTGTTGATATGAGACCTCCATCATGAGGAATGAATGAGATCTGACAGTGTTTGTTGATATGAGACCTCCATCATGAGGAATGAATGAGATCTGACAGTGTTTGTTGATATGAGACCTCCATCATGAGGAATGAGATCTGACAGTGTTTGTTGATATGAGACCTCCATCATGAGGGAATGAGATCTGACAGTGTTTGTTGATATGAGACCTCCATCATGAGGAATGAGATCTGACAGTGTTTGTTGATATGAGACCTCCATCATGAGGGAATGAATGAGATCTGACAGTGTTTGTTGATATGAGACCTCCATCATGAGGAATGAGATCTGACAGTGTTTGTTGATATGAGACCTCCATCATGAGGGAATGAATGAGATCTGACAGTGTTTGTTGATATGAGACCTCCATCATGAGAGAATGAATGAGATCTGACAGTGTATGTTGATATGAGACCTCCATCATGAGGAATAAATGATCTGACAGTGTTTGTTGATATGAGACCTCCATCATGAGGAATGAGATCTGACAGTGTTTGTTGATATGAGACCTCCATCATGAGGGAATGAGATCTGACAGTGTTTGTTGATATGAGACCTCCATCATGAGGAATGAGATCTGACAGTGTTTGTTGATATGAGACCTCCATCATGAGGGAATGAGATCTGACAGTGTTTGTTGATATGAGACCTCTGACAGTGTTTGTTGATATGAGACCTCCATCATGAGGAATGAGATCTGACAGTGTTTGTTGATATGAGACCTCCATCATGGAGGAATGAATGAGATCTGACAGTGTTTGTTGATATGAGACCTCCATCATGAGGGAAATGAGATCTGACAGTGTTTGTTGATATGAGACCTCCATCATGAGGAATGAGAGATCTGACAGTGTTTGTTGATATGAGACCTCCATCATGAGGAATGAATGAGATCTGACAGTGTTTGTTGATATGAGACCTCCATCATGAGGAATGAGATCTGACAGTGTTTGTTGATATGAGACCTCCATCATGAATGAATGAGATCTGACAGTGTTTGTTGATATGAGACCTCCATCATGAGGAATGAATGAGATCTGACAGTGTTTGTTGATATGAGACCTCCATCATGAGGAATGAATGAGATCTGACAGTGTTTGTTGATATGAGACCTCCATCATGAGGAATGAGATCTGACAGTGTTTGTTGATATGAGACCTCCATCATGAGGAATGAATGAGATCTGACAGTGTTTGTTGATATGAGACCTCCATCATGAGGAATGAGAGTCTGACAGTGTTTGTTGATATGAGACCTCCATCATGAGGGAATGAGATCTGACAGTGTTTGTTGATATGAGACCTCCATCATGAGGGAATGAATGAGATCTGACAGTGTTTGTTGATTGAGACCTCCATCATGAGGGAATGAGATCTGACAGTGTTTGTTGATATGAGACCTCCATCATGAGGGAATGAATGAGATCTGACAGTGTTTGTTGATATGAGACCTCCATCATGAGGAATGAGATCTGACAGTGTTTGTTGATATGAGACCTCCATCATGAGGGAATGAATGAGATCTGACAGTGTTTGTTGATATGAGACCTCCATCATGAGGAATGAGATCTGACAGTGTTTGTTGATATGAGACCCATCATGAGGAATGAGATCTGACAGTGTTTGTTGATATGAGACCTCCATCATGAGGAATGAATGAGATCTGAGTGTTTGTTGATATGAGACCTCCATCATGAGGAATGAGATCTGACAGTGTTTGTTGATATGAGACCACTCCATCATGAGGAATGAATGAGATCTGACAGTGTTTGTTGATATGAGACCTCCATCATGAGGAATGAGATCTGAATATGAGACTCCATCATGACAGTGTTTGTTGATATGAGACCTCCATCATGAGGGAATGAATGAGATCTGACAGTGTTTGTTGATATGAGACCTCCATCATGAGGGAATGAATGATCTGATATATGAGACCTCCATCATGAGGGAATGAATGAATGAGATCTGACAGTGTTTGTTGATATGAGACCTCCATCATGAGGGAATGAGATCTGACAGTGTTTGTTGATATGAGACCTCCATCATGAGGGAATGAGATCTGACAGTGTTTGTTGATATGAGACCTCCATCATGAGGAATGAATGAGATCTGACAGTGTTTGTTGATATGAGACCTCCATCATGAGGGAATGAGATCTGATGAATGAGATCTGACAGTGTTTGTTGATATGAGACCTCCATCATGAGGGAATGAATGAGATCTGACAGTGTTTGTTGATATGAGACCTCCATCATGAGGAATGAGATCTGACAGTGTTTGTTGATATGAGACCTCCATGAGGATGAGATCTGACAGTGTTTGAATGAGATCTGACAGTGTTTGTTGATATGAGACCTCCATCATGAGTGTTTGTTGATATGAATGAAATGAGATCTGACAGTGTTTGTTGATATGAGACCTCCATCATGAGGGAATGAATGAGATCTGACAGTGTTTGTTGATATGAGACCTCCATCATGAGGAATGAATGAGATCTGACAGTGTTTGTTGATATGAGACCTCCATCATGAGGAATGAGACCTCCATCATGAGGGAATGAGATCTGACAGTGTTTGTTGATATGAGACCTCCATCATGAGGAATGAGATCTGACAGTGTTTGTTGATATGAGACCTCCATCATGAGGGAATGAATGAGATCTGACAGTGTTTGTTGATATGAGACCTCCATCATGAGGGAATGAATGAGATCTGACAGTGTTTGTTGATATGAGACCTCCATCATGAGGGAATGAATGAGATCTGACAGTGTTTGTTGATATGAGACCTCCATCATGAGGGAATGAATGAGATCTGACAGTGTTTGTTGATATGAGACCTCCATCATGAGGGAATGAGATCTGACAGTGTTTGTTGATATGAGACCTCCATCATGAGGGAATGAGATCTGACAGTGTTTGTTGATATGAGACCTCCATCATGAGGGAATGAGATCTGACAGTGTTTGTTGATATGAGACCTCCATCATGAGGGAATGAATGAGATCTGACAGTGTTTGTTGATATGAGACCTCCATCATGAGGGAATGAATGAGATCTGACAGTGTTTGTTGATATGAGACCTCCATCATGAGGGAATGAATCTGACAGTGTTTGTTGATCTGAGACATCATGTGTTGTTTGTTGATATGAGACCTCCATCATGAGGGAATGAATGAGATCTGACAGTGTTTGTTGATATGAGACCTCCATCATGAGGGAATGAATGAGATCTGACAGTGTTTGTTGATATGAGACCTCCATCATGAGGAATGAATGAGATCTGACAGTGTTTGTTGATATGAGACCTCCATCATGAGGAATGAGATCTGACAGTGTTTGTTGATATGAGACCTCCATCATGAGGAATGAATGAGATCTGACAGTGTTTGTTGATATGAGACCTCCATCATGAGGGAATGATCTGAGATTTGTGACAGTGTTTGTTGATATGAGACCTCCATCACGAGGAAATGAGATCTGACAGTGTTTGTTGATATGAGACCTCCATCATGAGGGAATGAGATCTGACAGTGTTTGTTGATATGAGACCTCCATCATGAGGGAATGAATGAGATCTGACAGTGTTTGTTGATATGAGACCTCCATCATGAGGGAATGAATGAGATCTGACAGTGTTTGTTGATATGAGACCTCCATCATGAGGAATGAGATCAGACAGTGTTTGTTGATATGAGACCTCCATCATGAGAGAATGAATGAGATCTGACACTGTTTGTTGATATGAGACCTCCATCATGAGAGAATGAATGAGATCTGACAGTGTATGTTGATATGAGACCTCCATCATGAGGGAATACATGTTTGTTGATATGAGACCTCCATCATGAGGAGAATGAATCTGAATGTTTGTTGATATGAGACCTCCATCATGAGGGAATGTGTTTGTTGATATGAGACCTCCATCATGAGGAATGAGATCTGACAGTGTTTGTTGATATGAGACCTCCATCATGAGGAATGAGATCTGACAGTGTTTGTTGATATGAGACCTCCATCATGAGGGAATGAGATCAGTGTTTGTTGATATGAGACCTCCATCATGAGAGAATGAATGAGATCTGACAGTGTTTGTTGATATGAGACCTCCATCATGAGGGAATGAGATCTGACAGTGTTTGTTGATATGAGACCTCCATCATGAGGGAATGAGATCTGACAGTGTTTGTTGATATGAGACCTCCATCATGAGGGAATGAGATCTGACAGTGTTTGTTGATATGAGACCTCCATCATGAGGGAATGAATGAGATCTGAGGGAATGAGATCAGTGTTTGTTGATATGAGACCTCCATCATGAGGAATGAATGAGATCTGACAGTGTTTGTTGATATGAGACCTCCATCATGAGGGAATGAGATCTGAATGAGATCTGACAGTGTTTGTTGATATGAGACCTCCATCATGAGGGAATGAGATCTGCCAGTGTTTGTTGATATGAGACCTCCATCATGAGGAATGAGATCTGACAGTGTTTGTTGATATGAGACCTCCATCATGAGGGAATGAATGAGATCTGACAGTGTTTGTTGATATGAGACCTCCATCATGAGAGAATGAATGAGATCTGACAGTGTTTGTTGATATGAGACCTCCATCATGAGGAATGAATGAGATCTGACAGTGTTTGTTGATATGAGACCTCCATCATGAGGAATGAGATCTGACAGTGTTTGTTGATATGAGACCTCCATCATGAGGGAAATGAGATCTGACAGTGTTTGTTGATATGAGACCTCCATCATGAGGAATGAGATCTGACAGTGTTTGTTGATATGAGACCTCCATCATGAGGGAATGAGATCTGACAGTGTTTGTTGATATGAGACCTCCATCATGAGGGAATGAGATCTGACAGTGTTTGTTGATATGAGACCTCCATCATGAGGAATGAGATCTGACAGTGTTTGTTGATATGAGACCTCCATCATGAGGAATGAGATCTGACAGTGTTTGTTGATATGAGACCTCCATCATGAGGGAATGAGATCTGACAGTGTTTGTTGATATGAGACCTCCATCATTAGGGATTGAGATCTGACAGTGTTTGTTGATATGAGACCTCCATCATGAGGGAATGAGATCTGACAGTGTTTGTTGATATGAGACCTCCATCATGAGGAATGAGATCTGACAGTGTTTGTTGATATGAGACCTCCATCATGAGGAATGAGATCTGACAGTGTTTGTTGATATGAGACCTCCATCATGAGGGAAATGAATGAGATCTGACAGTGTTTGTTGATATGAGACCTCCATCATGAGGAATGAATGAGATCTGACAGTGTTTGTTGATATGAGACCTCCATCATGAGGAATGAGATCTGACAGTGTATGTTGATATGAGACCTCCATCATGAGGAATGAGATCTGACAGTGTTTGTTGATATGAGACCTCCATCATGAGGAATGAATGAGATCTGACAGTGTTTGTTGATATGAGACCTCCATCATGAGGGAATGAGATCTGACAGTGTTTGTTGATATGAGACCTCCATCATGAGGAATGAATGAGATCTGACAGTGTTTGTTGATATGAGACCTCCATCATGAGGAATGAGATCTGACAGTGTTTGTGATATGGGGAATGAGGGAATGAATGATCTGACAGTGTTTGTTGATATGAGACCTCCATCATGAGGGAATGAATGAGATCTGACAGTGTTTGTTGATATGAGACCTCCATCATGAGGGAATGAGATCTGACAGTGTTTGTTGATATGAGACCTCCATCATGAGGTTGAATGAATCCATCATGAGATCTGACAGTGTTTGTTGATATGAGACCTCCATCTGAGGGAATGAGATCTGACAGTGTTTGTTGATATGAGACCTCCATCATGAGGGAATGAGATCTGACAGTGTTTGTTGATATGAGACCTCCATCATGAGGAATGAATGAGATCTGACAGTGTTTGTTGATATGAGACCTCCATCATGAGGGAATGAGATCTGACAGTGTTTGTTGATATGAGACCTCCATCATGAGGGAATGAGATCTGACAGTGTTTGTTGATATGAGACCTCCATCATGAGGAATGAGATCTGACAGTGTTTGTTGATATGAGACCTCCATCATGAGGGAATGAGATCTGACAGTGTTTGTTGATATGAGACCTCCATCATGAGGAATGAATGAGATCTGACAGTGTTTGTTGATATGAGACCTCCATCATGAGGGAATGAATGATCTGACAGTGTTTGTTGATCCATGAGGGACCTGATCAGTGTTTGGAATGAGACCTCCATCATTGTTTGTTGATATGAGACCTCCATCATGAGGAATGAGATCTGACAGTGTTTGTTGATATGAGACCTCCATCATGAGGGAATGAGATCTGACAGTGTTTGTTGATATGAGACCTCCATCATGAGGAATGAGATCTGACAGTGTTTGTTGATATGAGACCTCCATCATGAGGAATGAGATCTGACAGTGTTTGTTGATATGAGACCTCCATCATGAGGGAATGAGATCTGACAGTGTTTGTTGATATGAGACCTCCATCATGAGGAATGAGTTGATATGAGACCTCCATGAGGAATGAGTCTGACAGTGTTTGTTGATATGAGACCTCCATCATGAGGGAATGAGATCTGACAGTGTTTGTTGATATGAGACCTCCATCATGAGGAATGAGATCTGACAGTGTTTGTTGATATGAGACCTCCATCATGAGGGAATGAATGAGTGTTTGTTGATGAGACTGACAGTGTTTGTTGATATGAGACCTCCATCATGAGGAATGAGATCTGACAGTGTTTGTTGATATGAGACCTCCATCATGAGGGAATGAGATCTGACAGTGTTTGTTGATATGAGACCTCCATCAGTGAGATCTTGTTTGTTGATATGAGACCTCCATCATGAGGGAATGAGATCTGACAGTGTTTGTTGATATGACCTCCATCATGAGGGAATCTGACAGTGTTTGTTGATATGAGACCTCCATCATGAGGGAATGAGATCTGACAGTGTTTGTTGATATGAGACCTCCATCATGAGGGAATGAGATCTGACAGTGTTTGTTGATATGAGACCTCCATCATGAGGAATGAGATCTGACAGTGTTTGTTGATATGAGACCTCCATCATGAGGGAATGAGATCTGACAGTGTTTGTTGATATGAGACCTCCATCATGAGGAATGAGATCTGACAGTGTTTGTTGATATGAGACCTCCATCATGAGGAATGAATGAGATCTGACAGTGTTTGTTGATATGAGACCTCCATCATGAGAGAGATCTGAATGAGATCTGACAGTGTTTGTTGATATGAGACCTCCATCATGAGGGAATGAGATCTGACAGTGTTTGTTGATATGAGACCTCCATCATGAGGGAATGAATGAGATCTGACAGTGTTTGTTGATATGAGACCTCCATCATGAGGGAATGAGATCTGACAGTGTTTGTTGATATGAGACCTCCATCATGAGGGAATGAGATCTGACAGTGTTTGTTGATATGAGACCTCCATCATGAGGGAATGAATGAGATCTGACAGTGTTTGTTGATATGAGACCTCCATCATGAGGGAATGAGATCTGACAGTGTTTGTTGATATGAGACCTCCATCATGAGGAATGAGATCTGACAGTGTTTGTTGATATGAGACCTCCATCATGTTTGTTGAGGGAACCTCCATGAGGGATGAGATCTGACAGTGTTTGTTGATATGAGACCTCCATCATGAGGGAATGAGATCTGACAGTGTTTGTTGATATGAGACCTCCATCATGAGGGAATGAATGAGATCTGACAGTGTTTGTTGATATGAGACCTCCATCATGAGGGAATGAATGAGATCTGACAGTGTTTGTTGATATGAGACCTCCATCATGAGGAAATGAGATCTGACAGTGTTTGTTGATATGAGACCTCCATCATGAGGGAATGAGATCTGACAGTGTTTGAGATTCTGATATGAGACCTCCATCATGAGGGAATGAATGAGATCTGACAGTGTTTGTTGATATGAGACCTCCATCATGAGGGAATGAGATCTGACAGTGTTTGTTGATATGAGACCTCCATCATGAGGGAATGAATGAGATCTGACAGTGTTTGTTGATATGAGACCTCCATCATGAGGGAAATGAGATCTGACAGTCTCCATCATGTGTTTGTTGATATGAGACCTCCATCATGAGGGAATGAGATCTGACAGTGTTTGTTGATATGAGACCTCCATCATGAGGGAATGAGATCTGACAGTGTTTGTTGATATGAGACCTCCATCATGAGGGAATGAATGAGATCTGACAGTGTTTGTTGATATGAGACCTCCATCATGAGGAATGAATGAGATCTGACAGTGTTTGTTGATATGAGACCTCCATCATGAGGGAAATGAGATCTGACAGTGTTTGTTGATATGAGACCTCCATCAGTGAGGAATGAGATCTGACAGTGTTTGTTGATATGAGACCTCCATCATGAGGAATGAGATCAGACAGTGTTTGTTGATATGAGACCTCCATCATGAGAGAATGAATGAGATCTGACAGTGTTTGTTGATATGAGACCTCCATCATGAGGGAATGAATGAGATCTGACAGTGTTTGTTGATATGAGACCTCCATCATGAGGGAATGAATGAGATCTGACAGTGTTTGTTGATATGAGACCTCCATCATGAGGGAATGAATGAGATCTGACAGTGTTTGTTGATATGAGACCTCCATCATGAGGAATGAATGAGATCTGACAGTGTTTGTTGATATGAGACCTCCATCATGAGGGAATGAATGAGATCTGACAGTGTTTGTTGATATGAGACCTCCATCATGAGGGAATGAGATCTGACAGTGTTTGTTGATATGAGACCTCCATCATGAGGGAATGAGATCTGACAGTGTTTGTTGATATGAGACCTCCATCATGAGGGAATGAATGAGATCTGACAGTGTTTGTTGATGAGACCTCCATCATGAGGGAATGAGATCTGACAGTGTTTGTTGATATGAGACCTCCATCATGAGGAATGAATGAGATCTGACAGTGTTTGTTGATATGAGACCTCCATCATGAGGGATTGAATGAGATCTGACAGTGTTTGTTGATATGAGACCTCCATCATGAGGAATGAGATCTGACAGTGTTTGTTGATATGAGACCTCCATCATGAGGGAATGAATGAGATCTGACAGTGTTTGTTGATATGAGACCTCCATCATGAGGGAATGAGATCTGACAGTGTTTGTTGATATGAGACCTCCATCATGAGGGAATGAGATCTGACAGTGTTTGTTGATATGAGACCTCCATCATGAGGAATGAGAGTGTTTGTTGATGAGACATCATGAGTGTTTGTGTTTGATATGAGACCTCCATCATGAGGGAATGAGATCTGACAGTGTTTGTTGATATGAGACCTCCATCATGAGGGAATGAATGAGATCTGACAGTGTTTGTTGATATGAGACCCATCATGAGGAATGATCAGTGTTTGTTGATGAGGGACAGTGTTTGTTGATATGAGACTCCATCATGAGAATGAGATCTGACAGTGTTTGTTGATATGAGACCTCCATCATGAGGGAATGAATGAGATCTGACAGTGTTTGTTGATATGAGACCTCCATCATGAGGGAATGAATGAGATCTGACAGTGTTTGTTGATATGAGACCTCCATCATGAGGGAATGAATGAGATCTGACAGTGTTTGTTGATATGAGACCTCCATCATGAGGGAATGAATGAGATCTGACAGTGTTTGTTGATATGAGACCTCCATCATGAGGGAATGAGATCTGACAGTGTTTGTTGATATGAGACCTCCATCATGAGGGAATGAATGAGATCTGACAGTGTTTGTTGATATGAGACCTCCATCATGAGGGAATGAGATCTGACAGTGTTTGTTGATATGAGACCTCCATCATGAGGGAATGAATGAGATCTGACAGTGTTTGTTGATATGAGACCTCCATCATGAGGAATGAATGAGATCTGACAGTGTTTGTTGATATGAGACCTCCATCATGAGGAATGAATGAGATCTGACAGTGTTTGTTGATATGAGACCTCCATCATGAGGGAATGAGATCTGACAGTGTTTGTTGATATGAGACCTCCATCATGAGGGAATGAATGAGATCTGACAGTGTTTGTTGATATGAGACCTCCATCATGAGGGAATGAATGAGATCTGACAGTGTTTGTTGATATGAGACCTCCATCATGAGGGAATGAATGAGATCTGACAGTGTTTGTTGATATGAGACCTCCATCATGAGGGAATGAATGAGATCTGACAGTGTTTGTTGATATGAGACCTCCATCATGAGGGAATGAATGAGATCTGACAGTGTTTGTTGATATGAGACCTCCATCATGAGGGAATGAATGAGATCTGACAGTGTTTGTTGATATGAGACCTCCATCATGAGGGATGAATGAGATCTGACAGTGTTTGTTGATATGAGACCTCCATCATGAGGGAATGAGATCTGACAGTGTTTGTTGATATGAGACCTCCATCATGAGGAGACCTCCATCATGAATGAGATCTGACAGTGTTTGTTGATATGAGACCTCCATCATGAGGGAATGAATGAGATCTGACAGTGTTTGTTGATATGAGACCTCCATCATGAGGGAATGAATGAGATCTGACAGTGTTTGTTGATATGAGACCTCCATCATGAGGGAATGAGATCTGACAGTGTTTGTTGATATGAGACCTCCATCATGAGGGAATGAATGAGATCTGACAGTGTTTGTTGATATGAGACCTCCATCATGAGGGAATGAGATCTGACAGTGTTTGTTGATATGAGACCTCCATCATGAGGGAATGAATGAGATCTGACAGTGTTTGTTGATATGAGACCTCCATCATGAGGGATGAGATCTGACAGTGTTTGTTGATATGAGACCTCCATCATGAGGGAATGAATGAGATCTGACAGTGTTTGTTGATATGAGACCTCCATCATGAGGGAATGAATGAGATCTGACAGTGTTTGTTGATATGAGACCTCCATCATGAGGGAATGAATGAGATCTGACAGTGTTTGTTGATATGAGACCTCCATCATGAGGGAATGAATGAGATCTGACAGTGTTTGTTGATATGAGACCTCCATCATGAGGGAATGAGATCTGACAGTGTTTGTTGATATGAGACCTCCATCATGAGGGAATGAATCTGACAGTGTTTGTTGATATGAGACCTCCATCATGAGGAATGAGATCTGACAGTGTTTGTTGATATGAGACCTCCATCATGAGGAATGAATGAGATCTGACAGTGTTTGTTGATATGAGACCTCCATCATGAGGAATCATGAATGAGATCTGACAGTGTTTGTTGATATGAGACCTCCATCATGAGGGAATGAGATCTGACAGTGTTTGTTGATATGAGACCTCCATCATGAGGGAATGAATGAGATCTGACAGTGTTTGTTGATATGAGACCTCCATCATGAGGGAATGAATGAGATCTGACAGTGTTTGTTGATATGAGACCTCCATCATGAGGGAATGAATGATCTGACAGTGTTTGTTGATATGAGACCTCCATCATGAGGGAATGAATGAGATCTGACAGTGTTTGTTGATATGAGACCTCCATCATGAGGGAATGAGATCTGACAGTGTTTGTTGATATGAGACCTCCATCATGAGGGAATGAGATCTGACAGTGTTTGTTGATATGAGACCTCCATCATGAGGGAATGAATGAGATCTGACAGTGTTTGTTGATATGAGACCTCCATCATGAGGGAATGAGATCTGACAGTGTTTGTTGATATGAGACCTCCATCATGAGGGAATGAATGAGATCTGACAGTGTTTGTTGATATGAGACCTCCATCATGAGGGAATGAGATCTGACAGTTTGTTGATATGAGACCTCCATCATGAGGAATGAGATCTGACAGTGTTTGTTGATATGAGACCTCCATCATGAGGGAATGAATGAGATCTGACAGTGTTTGTTGATATGAGACCTCCATCATGAGAGAATGAATGAGATCTGACAGTGTATGTTGATATGAGACCTCCATCATGAGGGAATAAATGTTTGTTGAGATCTGACAGTGTTTGTTGATATGAGACCTCCATCATGAGGGAATGAATGAGATCTGACAGTGTTTGTTGATATGAGACCTCCATCATGAGGGAATGAATGAGATCTGACAGTGTTTGTTGATATGAGACCTCCATCATGAGGAATGAATGAGATCTGACAGTGTTTGTTGATATGAGACCTCCATCATGAGGGAATGAATGATCTGACAGTGTTTGTTGATATGAGACCTCCATCATGAGGGAATGAATGAGATCTGACAGTGTTTGTTGATATGAGACCTCCATCATGAGGGAATGAATGAGATCTGACAGTGTTTGTTGATATGAGACTCCATCATGAGGGAATGAATGAGATCTGACAGTGTTTGTTGATATGAGACCTCCATCATGAGGAATGAATGAGATCTGACAGTGTTTGTTGATATGAGACCTCCATCATGAGGAATGAATGAGATCTGACAGTGTTTGTTGATATGAGACCTCCATCATGAGGGAATGAGATCTGACAGTGTTTGTTGATATGAGACCTCCATCATGAGGGAATGAATGAGATCTGACAGTGTTTGTTGATATGAGACCTCCATCATGAGGGAATGAATGAGATCTGACAGTGTTTGTTGATATGAGACCTCCATCATGAGGGAATGAGATCTGACAGTGTTTGTTGATATGAGACCTCCATCATGAGGGAATGAATGAGATCTGACAGTGTTTGTTGATATGAGACCTCCATCATGAGGGAATGAATGAGATCTGACAGTGTTTGTTGATATGAGACCTCCATCATGAGGAATGAATGAGATCTGACAGTGTTTGTTGATATGAGACCTCCATCATGAGGGAATGAATGAGATCTGACAGTGTTTGTTGATATGAGACCTCCATCATGAGGGAATGAGATCTGACAGTGTTTGTTGATATGAGACCTCCATCATGAGGAATGAATGAGATCTGACAGTGTTTGTTGATATGAGACCTCCATCATGAGGAATGAGATCTGACAGTGTTTGTTGATATGAGACCTCCATCATGAGGGAATGAGATCTGAGAGTCTGACAGTGTTTGTTGATATGAGACCTCCATCATGAGGGAATGAATGAGATCTGACAGTGTTTGTTGATATGAGACCTCCATCATGAGGGAATGAATGAGATCTGACAGTGTTTGTTGATATGAGACCTCCATCATGAGGAATGAATGAGATCTGACAGTGTTTGTTGATATGAGACCTCCATCATGAGGGAATGAGATCTGACAGTGTTTGTTGATATGAGACCTCCATCATGAGGAATGAATGAGATCTGACAGTGTTTGTTGATATGAGACCTCCATCATGAGGGAATGAGATCTGACAGTGTTTGTTGATATGAGACCTCCATCATGAGGGATGAATGAGATCTGACAGTGTTTGTTGATATGAGACCTCCATCATGAGGGAATGAATGAGATCTGACAGTGTTTGTTGATATGAGACCTCCATCATGAGGGAATGAATGAGATCTGACAGTGTTTGTTGATATGAGACCTCCATCATGAGGAGGGAAATGAATCTGAATGAGATCTGACAGTGTTTGTTGATATGAGACCTCCATCATGAGGGAATGAATGAGATCTGACAGTGTTTGTTGATATGAGACCTCCATCATGAGGGAATGAATGAGATCTGACAGTGTTTGTTGATATGAGACCTCCATCATGAGGGAATGAGATCTGACAGTGTTTGTTGATATGAGACCTCCATCATGAGGGAATGAGATCTGACAGTGTTTGTTGATATGAGACCTCCATCATGAGGGAATGAATGAGATCTGACAGTGTTTGTTGATATGAGACCTCCATCATGAGGGAATGAATGAGATCTGACAGTGTTTGTTGATATGAGACCTCCATCATGAGGGAATGAATGAGATCTGACAGTGTTTGTTGATATGAGACCTCCATCATGAGGGAATGAATGAGATCTGACAGTGTTTGTTGATATGAGACCTCCATCATGAGGGAATGAATGAGATCTGACAGTGTTTGTTGATATGAGACCTCCATCATGAGGGAATGAATGAGATCTGACAGTGTTTGTTGATATGAGACCTCCATCATGAGGAATGAATGAGATCTGACAGTGTTTGTTGATATGAGACCTCCATCATGAGGGAATGAATGAGATCTGACAGTGTTTGTTGATATGAGACCTCCATCATGAGGGAATGAATGAGATCTGACAGTGTTTGTTGATATGAGACCTCCATCATGAGGGAATGAATGAGATCTGACAGTGTTTGTTGATATGAGACCTCCATCATGAGGAATGAATGAGATCTGACAGTGTTTGTTGATATGAGACCTCCATCATGAGGGAATGAATGAGATCTGACAGTGTTTGTTGATATGAGACCTCCATCATGAGGGAATGAATGAGATCTGACAGTGTTTGTTGATATGAGACCTCCATCATGAGGGAATGAATGAGATCTGACAGTGTTTGTTGATATGAGACCTCCATCATGAGGATCTGATTGAATGAGATCTGACAGTGTTTGTTGATATGAGACCTCCATCATGAGGAATGAGATCTGACAGTGTTTGTTGATATGAGACCTCCATCATGAGGGAATGAATGAGATCTGACAGTGTTTGTTGATATGAGACCTCCATCATGAGGGAATGAATGAGATCTGACAGTGTTTGTTGATATGAGACCTCCATCATGAGGAATGAGAGATCTGACAGTGTTTGTTGATATGAGACCTCCATCATGAGGAATGAATGAGATCTGACAGTGTTTGTTGATATGAGACCTCCATAATGAGGGATGGAATGAGATCTGACAGTGTTTGTTGATATGAGACCTCCATCATGAGGGAATGAATGAGATCTGACAGTGTTTGTTGATATGAGACCTCCATCATGAGGAATGAGATCTGACAGTGTTTGTTGATATGAGACCTCCATCATGAGGAATGAGATCTGACAGTGTTTGTTGATATGAGACCTCCATCATGAGGGAATGAGATCTGACAGTGTTTGTTGATATGAGACCTCCATCATGAGGGAATGAATGAGATCTGACAGTGTTTGTTGATATGAGACCTCCATCATGAGGGAATGAATGAGATCTGACAGTGTTTGTTGATATGTAGACCTCCATCATGAGGGAATGATATGACCTCCATCTGACAGTGTTTGTTGATATGAGACCTCCATCATGAGACCTCCAATGAGGATGAGATCTGACAGTGTTTGTTGATATGAGACCTCCATCATGAGGAATGAATGAGATCTGACAGTGTTTGTTGATATGAGACCTCCATCATGAGGAATGAGATCTGACAGTGTTTGTTGATATGAGACCTCCATCATGAGGAATGAGATCTGACAGTGTTTGTTGATATGAGACCTCCATCATGAGGGAATGAATGAGATCTGACAGTGTTTGTTGATGAGACCTCCATCATGAGGGAATGAATGAGATCTGACAGTGTTTGTTGATATGAGACCTCCATCATGAGGAATGAATCTGACAGTGTTTGTTGATCTCCATCATGACTGACAGTGTTTGTTGATATGAGACCTCCATAATGAGGAATGAGATCTGACAGTGTTTGTTGATATGAGACCTCCATCATGAGGGAATGAATGAGATCTGACAGTGTTTGTTGATATGAGACCTCCATCATGAGGAATGAGATCTGACAGTGTTTGTTGATATGAGACCTCCATCATGAGGAATGAGATCTGACAGTGTTTGTTGATATGAGACCTCCATCATGAGGAATGAGATCTGACAGTGTTTGTTGATATGAGACCTCCATCATGAGGGAATGAATGAGATCTGACAGTGTTTGTTGATATGAGACCTCTATCATGAGGGAATGAGATCTGACTGTGTTTGTTCAATGAAGTAGAATAATGCTCACATTTCACTGATCCTGCTGCTGGACAGAGATTGGTAGATAGAGGACCTGGCAGTCTGTTTAGTTGGTGTGGAGCAGCAAATGTGTTTTTATTGGGCAGAATGGTTTGCTACAGTGTATTGGAAGAATATGAGAAGTTGATAATCGCAGTGACTGGTGACTGGCTGGTGTGGGAGCACAGTGGGATGACTTAGTCACCATTTATGACGTTGTTTAGATGGCACACCATCTGTGGGCTATCACAGGGATCAAACGTTAACTTGCTACCAAGCTCCTGTGTGTATCAGACACACATATGTTTTCTCTCTTAGAGATCATTCTGAACTGAAGACACGTGTAACCACGTTAACTCTTAACCTATTGGTGATAGTTATTTCCTCTGTGTTATTCTGTATCATGTATTTCATGTACATTGGAATTGGTTGAGTGTCAGTTCTTTTGTGACTAATAAATTATATTAGTTGAATTGAGTGAATGCGTTCCTCATTTTACAGGGTCATTTTTTGATTGATTATGTCTACAATGTAGTAGGTCTATTGAAAGTTGTTATTTACACTATACACATAGCACATGCTTGGGTACCACCTTGACATCTCTGATCTACTTGCCTCAACAAATGAATGCTAGAACATTGGTTGCCAGGATTAGCTATTTGTATCTAGTCTCTTAATAACTGCATAACACTGCAATATAGACACATGTTCATTATAGTCATACTGAGTTGGTGATGCAATTGTTCACCATCTTGCTAGATCCTCCAGAGACGCACAGGGCTTGTTGCATTTATTCACGTAATAATGGAGTCAGATTGATGAATGTAGTTTATTATTATTCAACATAGTTTCCACCACATAATGGTGTGCCCTAATGAAACTATGCCCTAACCTGTCCTGAACCACTGACACCTTGAAACAGGTCACTTTTCAGTGAACAGTGGTGCACTTGAGAGGCTGTACTATTGCACTGTTAACAATCTAATGGCCAACACTTAACATGTTTGTGAAAATAAATAGATCATTAGCATAAATATTAGCATTTCTGATAAACAACGAAAAAACACGGGATAAACCAGTTAATGTGAGGCGTTGCAACTTGTGGCTAAAGCTGGAACTAGGCCATCACACACTTACCTAGGAATCCAGTGTATCACCAGTTAATGTGAGGCGTTGCAACTTGTGGCTAAAGCTGGAACTAGGCCATCACACACTTACCTAGGAATCCAGTGTATCACCAGTTAATGAGAGGCGTTGCAACTTGTGGCTAAAGCTGGAACTAGGCCATCACACACTTACCTAGGAATCCAGTGTATCACCAGTTAATGAGAGGCGTTGCAACTTGTGGCTAAAGCTGGAACTAGGCCATCACACACTTACCTAGGAATCCAGTGTATCACCAGTTAATGAGGCGTTGCAACTTGTGGCTAAAGCTGGAACTAGGCCATCACACACTTACCTAGGAATCCAGTGTATCACCAGTTAATGAGAGGCGTTGCAACTTGTGGCTAAAGCTGGAACTAGGCCATCACACACTTACCTAGGAATCCAGTGTATCACCAGTTAATGAGAGGCGTTGCAACTTGTGGCTAAAGCTGGAACTAGGCCATCACACACTTACCTAGGAATCCAGTGTATCACCAGTTAATGTGAGGCGTTGCAACTTGTGGCTAAAGCTGGAACTAGGCCATCACACACTTACCTAGGAATCCAGTGTATCACCAGTTAATGTGAGGCGTTGCAACTTGTGGCTAAAGCTGGAACTAGGCCATCACACACTTACCTAGGAATCCAGTGTATCACCAGTTAATGTGAGGCGTTGCAACTTGTGGCTAAAGCTGGAACTAGGCCATCACACACTTACCTAGGAATCCAGTGTATCACCAGTTAATGTGAGGCGTTGCAACTTGTGGCTAAAGCTGGAACTAGGCCATCACACACTTACCTAGGAATCCAGTGTATCACCAGTTAATGAGAGGCGTTGCAACTTGTGGCTAAAGCTGGAACTAGGCCATCACACACTTACCTAGGAATCCAGTGTATCACCAGTTAATGAGAGGCGTTGCAACTTGTGGCTAAAGCTGGAACTAGGCCATCACACACTTACCTAGGAATCCAGTGTATCACCAGTTAATGTGAGGCGTTGCAACTTGTGGCTAAAGCTGGAACTAGGCCATCACACACTTACCTAGGAATCCAGTGTATCACCAGTTAATGTGAGGCGTTGCAACTTGTGGCTAAAGCTGGAACTAGGCCATCACACACTTACCTAGGAATCCAGTGTATCACCAGTTAATGAGAGGCGTTGCAACTTGTGGCTAAAGCTGGAACTAGGCCATCACACACTTACCTAGGAATCCAGTGTATCACCAGTTAATGAGAGGCGTTGCAACTTGTGGCTAAAGCTGGAACTAGGCCATCACACACTTACCTAGGAATCCAGTGTATCACCAGTTAATGTGAGGCGTTGCAACTTGTGGCTAAAGCTGGAACTAGGCCATCACACACTTACCTAGGAATCCAGTGTATCACCAGTTAATGTGAGGCGTTGCAACTTGTGGCTAAAGCTGGAACTAGGCCATCACACACTTACCTAGGAATCCAGTGTATCACCAGTTAATGAGAGGCGTTGCAACTTGTGGCTAAAGCTGGAACTAGGCCATCACACACTTACCTAGGAATCCAGTGTATCACCAGTTAATGTGAGGCGTTGCAACTTGTGGCTAAAGCTGGAACTAGGCCATCACACACTTACCTAGGAATCCAGTGTATCACCAGTTAATGTGAGGCGTTGCAACTTGTGGCTAAAGCTGGAACTAGGCCATCACACACTTACCTAGGAATCCAGTGTATCACCAGTTAATGTGAGGCGTTGCAACTTGTGGCTAAAGCTGGAACTAGGCCATCACACACTTACCTAGGAATCCAGTGTATCACCAGTTAATGAGAGGCGTTGCAACTTGTGGCTAAAGCTGGAACTAGGCCATCACACACTTACCTAGGAATCCAGTGTATCACCAGTTAATGAGAGGCGTTGCAACTTGTGGCTAAAGCTGGAACTAGGCCATCACACACTTACCTAGGAATCCAGTGTATCACCAGTTAATGAGAGGCGTTGCAACTTGTGGCTAAAGCTGGAACTAGGCCATCACACACTTACCTAGGAATCCAGTGTATCACCAGTTAATGAGAGGCGTTGCAACTTGTGGCTAAAGCTGGAACTAGGCCATCACACACTTACCTAGGAATCCAGTGTATCACCAGTTAATGAGAGGCGTTGCAACTTGTGGCTAAAGCTGGAACTAGGCCATCACACACTTACCTAGGAATCCAGTGTATCACCAGTTAATGAGAGGCGTTGCAACTTGTGGCTAAAGCTGGAACTAGGCCATCACACACTTACCTAGGAATCCAGTGTATCACCAGTTAATGAGAGGCGTTGCAACTTGTGGCTAAAGCTGGAACTAGGCCATCACACACTTACCTAGGAATCCAGTGTATCACCAGTTAATGAGAGGCGTTGCAACTTGTGGCTAAAGCTGGAACTAGGCCATCACACACTTACCTAGGAATCCAGTGTATCACCAGTTAATGTGAGGCGTTGCAACTTGTGGCTAAAGCTGGAACTAGGCCATCACACACTTACCTAGGAATCCAGTGTATCACCAGTTAATGAGAGGCGTTGCAACTTGTGGCTAAAGCTGGAACTAGGCCATCACACACTTACCTAGGAATCCAGTGTATCACCAGTTAATGAGAGGCGTTGCAACTTGTGGCTAAAGCTGAACTAGGCCATCACACACTTACCTAGGAATCCAGTGTATCACCAGTTAATGTGAGGCGTTGCAACTTGTGGCTAAAGCTGGAACTAGGCCATCACACACTTACCTAGGAATCCAGTGTATCACCAGTTAATGAGAGGCGTTGCAACTTGTGGCTAAAGCTGGAACTAGGCCATCACACACTTACCTAGGAATCCAGTGTATCACCAGTTAATGAGAGGCGTTGCAACTTGTGGCTAAAGCTGGAACTAGGCCATCACACACTTACCTAGGAATCCAGTGTATCACCAGTTAATGAGAGGCGTTGCAACTTGTGGCTAAAGCTGGAACTAGGCCATCACACACTTACCTAGGAATCCAGTGTATCACCAGTTAATGAGAGGCGTTGCAACTTGTGGCTAAAGCTGGAACTAGGCCATCACACACTTACCTAGGAATCCAGTGTATCACCAGTTAATGTGAGGCGTTGCAACTTGTGGCTAAAGCTGGAACTAGGCCATCACACACTTACCTAGGAATCCAGTGTATCACCAGTTAATGAGAGGCGTTGCAACTTGTGGCTAAAGCTGGAACTAGGCCATCACACACTTACCTAGGAATCCAGTGTATCACCAGTTAATGAGAGGCGTTGCAACTTGTGGCTAAAGCTGGAACTAGGCCATCACACACTTACCTAGGAATCCAGTGTATCACCAGTTAATGAGAGGCGTTGCAACTTGTGGCTAAAGCTGGAACTAGGCCATCACACACTTACCTAGGAATCCAGTGTATCACCAGTTAATGAGAGGCGTTGCAACTTGTGGCTAAAGCTGGAACTAGGCCATCACACACTTACCTAGGAATCCAGTGTATCACCAGTTAATGAGAGGCGTTGCAACTTGTGGCTAAAGCTGGAACTAGGCCATCACACACTTACCTAGGAATCCAGTGTATCACCAGTTAATGAGAGGCGTTGCAACTTGTGGCTAAAGCTGGAACTAGGCCATCACACACTTACCTAGGAATCCAGTGTATCACCAGTTAATGAGAGGCGTTGCAACTTGTGGCTAAAGCTGGAACTAGGCCATCACACACTTACCTAGGAATCCAGTGTATCACCAGTTAATGAGGCGTTGCAACTTGTGGCTAAAGCTGGAACTAGGCCATCACACACTTACCTAGGAATCCAGTGTATCACCAGTTAATGTGAGGCGTTGCAACTTGTGGCTAAAGCTGGAACTAGGCCATCACACACTTACCTAGGAATCCAGTGTATCACCAGTTAATGTGAGGCGTTGCAACTTGTGGCTAAAGCTGGAACTAGGCCATCACACACTTACCTAGGAATCCAGTGTATCACCAGTTAATGTGAGGCGTTGCAACTTGTGGCTAAAGCTGGAACTAGGCCATCACACACTTACCTAGGAATCCAGTGTATCACCAGTTAATGAGAGGCGTTGCAACTTGTGGCTAAAGCTGGAACTAGGCCATCACACACTTACCTAGGAATCCAGTGTATCACCAGTTAATGTGAGGCGTTGCAACTTGTGGCTAAAGCTGGAACTAGGCCATCACACACTTACCTAGGAATCCAGTGTATCACCAGTTAATGAGAGGCGTTGCAACTTGTGGCTAAAGCTGGAACTAGGCCATCACACACTTACCTAGGAATCCAGTGTATCACCAGTTAATGTGAGGCGTTGCAACTTGTGGCTAAAGCTGGAACTAGGCCATCACACACTTACCTAGGAATCCAGTGTATCACCAGTTAATGAGAGGCGTTGCAACTTGTGGCTAAAGCTGGAACTAGGCCATCACACACTTACCTAGGAATCCAGTGTATCACCAGTTAATGTGAGGCGTTGCAACTTGTGGCTAAAGCTGGAACTAGGCCATCACACACTTACCTAGGAATCCAGTGTATCACCAGTTAATGAGAGGCGTTGCAACTTGTGGCTAAAGCTGGAACTAGGCCATCACACACTTACCTAGGAATCCAGTGTATCACCAGTTAATGAGAGGCGTTGCAACTTGTGGCTAAAGCTGGAACTAGGCCATCACACACTTACCTAGGAATCCAGTGTATCACCAGTTAATGAGAGGCGTTGCAACTTGTGGCTAAAGCTGGAACTAGGCCATCACACACTTACCTAGGAATCCAGTGTATCACCAGTTAATGAGAGGCGTTGCAACTTGTGGCTAAAGCTGGAACTAGGCCATCACACACTTACCTAGGAATCCAGTGTATCACCAGTTAATGAGGCGTTGCAACTTGTGGCTAAAGCTGGAACTAGGCCATCACACACTTACCTAGGAATCCAGTGTATCACCAGTTAATGAGAGGCGTTGCAACTTGTGGCTAAAGCTGGAACTAGGCCATCACACACTTACCTAGGAATCCAGTGTATCACCAGTTAATGAGAGGCGTTGCAACTTGTGGCTAAAGCTGGAACTAGGCCATCACACACTTACCTAGGAATCCAGTGTATCACCAGTTAATGAGAGGCGTTGCAACTTGTGGCTAAAGCTGGAACTAGGCCATCACACACTTACCTAGAATCCAGTGTATCACCAGTTAATGAGAGGCGTTGCAACTTGTGGCTAAAGCTGGAACTAGGCCATCACACACTTACCTAGGAATCCAGTGTATCACCAGTTAATGAGAGGCGTTGCAACTTGTGGCTAAAGCTGGAACTAGGCCATCACACACTTACCTAGGAATCCAGTGTATCACCAGTTAATGAGAGGCGTTGCAACTTGTGGCTAAAGCTGGAACTAGGCCATCACACACTTACCTAGAATCCAGTGTATCACCAGTTAATGAGAGGCGTTGCAACTTGTGGCTAAAGCTGGAACTAGGCCATCACACACTTACCTAGGAATCCAGTGTATCACCAGTTAATGAGAGGCGTTGCAACTTGTGGCTAAAGCTGGAACTAGGCCATCACACACTTACCTAGGAATCCAGTGTATCACCAGTTAATGAGAGGCGTTGCAACTTGTGGCTAAAGCTGGAACTAGGCCATCACACACTTACCTAGGAATCCAGTGTATCACCAGTTAATGAGAGGCGTTGCAACTTGTGGCTAAAGCTGGAACTAGGCCATCACACACTTACCTAGGAATCCAGTGTATCACCAGTTAATGAGAGGCGTTGCAACTTGTGGCTAAAGCTGGAACTAGGCCATCACACACTTACCTAGGAATCCAGTGTATCACCAGTTAATGTGAGGCGTTGCAACTTGTGGCTAAAGCTGGAACTAGGCCATCACACACTTACCTAGGAATCCAGTGTATCACCAGTTAATGTGAGGCGTTGCAACTTGTGGCTAAAGCTGGAACTAGGCCATCACACACTTACCTAGGAATCCAGTGTATCACCAGTTAATGTGAGGCGTTGCAACTTGTGGCTAAAGCTGGAACTAGGCCATCACACACTTACCTAGGAATCCAGTGTATCACCAGTTAATGAGAGGCGTTGCAACTTGTGGCTAAAGCTGGAACTAGGCCATCACACACTTACCTAGGAATCCAGTGTATCACCAGTTAATGAGAGGCGTTGCAACTTGTGGCTAAAGCTGGAACTAGGCCATCACACACTTACCTAAGAATCCAGTGTATCACCAGTTAATGTGAGGCGTTGCAACTTGTGGCTAAAGCTGGAACTAGGCCATCACACACTTACCTAGGAATCCAGTGTATCACCAGTTAATGAGAGGCGTTGCAACTTGTGGCTAAAGCTGGAACTAGGCCATCACACACTTACCTAGGAATCCAGTGTATCACCAGTTAATGAGAGCGTTGCAACTTGTGGCTAAAGCTGGAACTAGGCCATCACACACTTACCTAGGAATCCAGTGTATCACCAGTTAATGTGAGGCGTTGCAACTTGTGGCTAAAGCTGGAACTAGGCCATCACACACTTACCTAGGAATCCAGTGTATCACCAGTTAATGTGAGGCGTTGCAACTTGTGGCTAAAGCTGGAACTAGGCCATCACACACTTACCTAGGAATCCAGTGTATCACCAGTTAATGTGAGGCGTTGCAACTTGTGGCTAAAGCTGGAACTAGGCCATCACACACTTACCTAGGAATCCAGTGTATCACCAGTTAATGAGAGGCGTTGCAACTTGTGGCTAAAGCTGGAACTAGGCCATCACACACTTACCTAGGAATCCAGTGTATCACCAGTTAATGTGAGGCGTTGCAACTTGTGGCTAAAGCTGGAACTAGGCCATCACACACTTACCTAGGAATCCAGTGTATCACCAGTTAATGAGAGGCGTTGCAACTTGTGGCTAAAGCTGGAACTAGGCCATCACACACTTACCTAGGAATCCAGTGTATCACCAGTTAATGAGAGGCGTTGCAACTTGTGGCTAAAGCTGGAACTAGGCCATCACACACTTACCTAGGAATCCAGTGTATCACCAGTTAATGTGAGGCGTTGCAACTTGTGGCTAAAGCTGGAACTAGGCCATCACACACTTACCTAGGAATCCAGTGTATCACCAGTTAATGAGAGGCGTTGCAACTTGTGGCTAAAGCTGGAACTAGGCCATCACACACTTACCTAGGAATCCAGTGTATCACCAGTTAATGAGAGGCGTTGCAACTTGTGGCTAAAGCTGGAACTAGGCCATCACACACTTACCTAGGAATCCAGTGTATCACCAGTTAATGAGAGGCGTTGCAACTTGTGGCTAAAGCTGGAACTAGGCCATCACACACTTACCTAGGAATCCAGTGTATCACCAGTTAATGTGAGGCGTTGCAACTTGTGGCTAAAGCTGGAACTAGGCCATCACACACTTACCTAGGAATCCAGTGTATCACCAGTTAATGAGAGGCGTTGCAACTTGTGGCTAAAGCTGGAACTAGGCCATCACACACTTACCTAGGAATCCAGTGTATCACCAGTTAATGTGAGGCGTTGCAACTTGTGGCTAAAGCTGGAACTAGGCCATCACACACTTACCTAGGAATCCAGTGTATCACCAGTTAATGAGAGGCGTTGCAACTTGTGGCTAAAGCTGGAACTAGGCCATCACACACTTACCTAGGAATCCAGTGTATCACCAGTTAATGTGAGGCGTTGCAACTTGTGGCTAAAGCTGGAACTAGGCCATCACACACTTACCTAGGAATCCAGTGTATCACCAGTTAATGTGAGGCGTTGCAACTTGTGGCTAAAGCTGGAACTAGGCCATCACACACTTACCTAGGAATCCAGTGTATCACCAGTTAATGAGAGGCGTTGCAACTTGTAGCTAAAGCTGGAACTAGGCCATCACACACTTACCTAGGAATCCAGTGTATCACCAGTTAATGAGAGGCGTTGCAACTTGTGGCTAAAGCTGAACTAGGCCATCACACACTTACCTAGGAATCCAGTGTATCACCAGTTAATGAGAGGCGTTGCAACTTGTGGCTAAAGCTGAACTAGGCCATCACACACTTACCTAGGAATCCAGTGTATCACCAGTTAATGTGAGGCGTTGCAACTTGTGGCTAAAGCTGGAACTAGGCCATCACACACTTACCTAGGAATCCAGTGTATCACCAGTTAATGAGAGGCGTTGCAACTTGTGGCTAAAGCTGGAACTAGGCCATCACACACTTACCTAGGAATCCAGTGTATCACCAGTTAATGAGAGGCGTTGCAACTTGTGGCTAAAGCTGGAACTAGGCCATCACACACTTACCTAGGAA